>NC_067485.1:20023415-20193415 GCF_947179515.1 Apodemus sylvaticus
ATTCTTACCCTACCTACCTCCCTGAGGAGGCGAGCACCGAGAGCCAGAATATGTGTTTAGAGTCTCTGTCTCCATTTGAGGTCTCTAGACTATCAGAGTTGTTTGTATTAACGTGCTGGAATGTGTCAGTAGTTACCTGTTACGTCCGCAGTCCCTCCGTGGCCAGAATTAAAATGTTACGGGTGGCTTTAACTCACACACCAGGAAGGCCTCTTTGTTTACCACAATCATTGCAAAGCAACAGCTCCCCAAAGCTGTTACTGTATGATCCTCCTCACTAGCAATTAACTTAGCAGTGAGCGATAGTACCCTCTGGTGACTTCTTCCATAAAGATTTATATTTTACAGCCACCTGGGCTCCGATCAATTTTTTTTCTATGCAAAGTACTTTCTTGGCCCAGGGGAGACAAATGCAAATTTTTAATGAGCTGTGGTAATTTGAGGTGGCGAAGCTGAGGATCTGCCTGGTTCTGTATTCTCCATTCATCCCTCCGATGTGTGTTTGCATTGATTATAGTGTTGTAGAGAGAGCAAGAGGCCAGGCTTGTCGGCTCATGTCTGTAAACCCACTCTTGAGAGACTGAGACAGGAGGATGGCTATGAGTTTGGGACTAGCCTGGGCTAAATAGTTCCAGGTTCGAGGATAGACAGCCTAGGATTTAGCCTTGTCTCAAAGGAAAGGAGGGGAGAGGAGGGGAGGGGAGGGGAGGGGGGAGGGGAGGGAGGAGAGGGGAGGAGAGGAGAGGACAGGAGAGGACAGGAGAGGAGAGAGAAAGCAAATCCTGAAGTTACTATTTGTTGAAAAAATACCCCACTATGGATTCTGAAGAATCCATACTTCTCGCCTTTCAATGAACCCACACTCTGACCTGCTCGCGAGAAGCAGAGGTCGGCGGTCAGCTCTCCATCAGCGTGGGCACGGCCTCCACCCCAGCATCTCTTGGAGAGCAGGTGAAACATCTCAGGTCCTGTAGCTGTTAGAAACTAGGCTGTGCTTCCCGAGAATGTTATTAAATACAGGAAATTAGCGAACAGTGGAGTTTTGAAAACTTGAGGTTACAAAGAAACACAAGTCGAAGTAGATAACCTTAGCTATTATTAAATTTGGTTCCCTTTTAAGTTGATGTCTCAGATATGACACCATTCAAATCTCCTTCATTCTAAATCTTCCTGGAACAGTGTTTGTCTTTGTTGTGTAAGACATCTATCCTCTGTGGCACACTGACACCACGGATCCTTCAGGAGTATGGCCAGGCTGTGGGTTACTTGTCTTTCCTCATAGAAGGAGGGAACAGGGGTGGGTGGGGTGGGGTTTGAACCCTCACCTGCGTTTCCAGTCAGTTCTTTCAATCAGTTGTATGCAGTTTTGCCCTAATTGCCTGTGATCTCTGGGAGGGGTGAGGGAAATAGATGGGAAGGCTGAGGGGAGGGTGCCCATCCCCACAGCCATGGGCATTCGTCATCCCTGCTGGGTGCAAGCCCTCTGTGCTCCTGCTTCAGTGCAGACATGGGTCCTGTCGCCCATAACGCCTCACGCACTGCTCTGTTGGTAGGCATAATAAACTTATTGGTTCCCCTGAGTGAACTTCTGTGGAATCCCACCTTGGCTTGTCATTGGGACCTTAGAACACTGAGACATTGTCAACACCTTCCCAGGAGAAGGAATATCTGCTGCAGTCTGATACAGGGGTGTGTAGTTTATACATTGTTTTAAACTGGTGTGTGTGTGTGGTGTGTGTGGTGTGTGGTATGTGTGGTGTGTGTGTGTGTGTGTGGTGTGGTGTGTGTGTGTTTGTATGTCTGTGTGTGTCTGTGTGTGGTGTAGTGTGGTGTGTGTGGTATGTGTGTGGTGTGTATGTGTGGGGTGTGTGGGGTGTGTGTGTGTGTCGTGTGTATATGTGTGGTGTGTGGGGTGTGTGTGTGTGCCTGCTGTTTGTGTGCCTGCTGTGTGTGTCTGGTGTGTGTGTATGTGATGTGTGTGGTATGTGTGGTGTGGTGTGTGTACGCGCACGGTATATACGTGTGGGCTTCCATGCCATAGTATGTGCATGGGGGTCAGAGGACAACTCTGTGGAGCCGTCTCTCTTTCTCGCTTATGTGGGTTCTAGAATCTTAACCCAGGTCATCAGTGCTTTACCCGCTGGGCTATCCCCTCCCCCCTTGCTTCGTTCTGATTTCTGTGCGTTGTGCACGTGTGAGGGCAAATATGCAAGGCTTGTGGGGTGTCCTCAGTTGTGGGGTGTCCTCGGTTGGATGGTCGGTGTGGGTCTCTCACTGAAGGGCTAGGGCTGGCCAAGCTGTAGCCACGCTCTTGTCACTGGCCCCACCCACAGCATTAGGAATACAAGAGACTGCAGTCACACAGGGCTTTTTCTGTGGATGCAGGGGGATCAGGACTCATGCTTTCACACCTAGCCACGGAGTCATTGCCTCGGCCTCTGATTTATCTCCTTTAAAAGGGGATGAAATTGTGCTTTTAACTCTGCGGCCAATCTTGGTTGCTTGACCTTCTTTTCGAACAAGTATTTATTTAGATCAGCTTACAACCTACCTGACCTTGGCTAGACTCGCTTATAAACATGCTTTAAATATTGTTTTCATTTTTTTTTTTTACTATAATTAGGCCAGAGTTGGTGGATCAGGTTGCCTGAGATGCAGCCAGAGTGAGCCAGCTCTTTAATGGGTTTATGAGGATGATATATTTGAGTCGCCTAATGGAGCCCGTCCTGGAGATGCTAATTTAAAGCTTGCCGCACAAGCCGTAGCCAATTAAAAAGTTCGTCATTAAAAACTACAGGAATTCTTGTTAGAGAGAGAGAGACTTGAAATGTAAATAATTGCTGTTTGCCATCACGTTAATTATGTGACTGAAGCAAAGCTCTGTTCACATAGCCTGCTGCGAGTCTGTTCTGGAAAAACTATCCACTGAGTCTGGGAACGGGAAGGAGGGGTTGGCCTTAGCTCTGCAGGTGCGTCTTGGGAAACAGGGATGGGGCTGAGAAAGGCTGTGTGACCCCTCTGAGGTTGATCTGCCCGTTCACTCAGAGCCTCTCCTCCCCAAGGTAAAATCAGCTGGACAGTCACACACGTTGCCCTTAATAAATACTTTTTACATGCTCTAACCCACAGAGTGGGGGTGGAGGGTGCAAACCTGCAGAAATGGCCCACGTTGGGAGCTCATCAGAACATGCAGGTGCTCCGGTCCCACACCAGGTGTGCTGCATTAAAACTCCCGAGCAGTCTGTATGCACACTCCATTCTGAGACTCACGGCTCTGGGCTCTCGATTCTCTCTGTTGTTTTGTTCATTTTGCGTTTTGGAGACAGGGTCTCATGTAGCCCTGGCTAGCCTTGAGCTCTCTATCAGCTGGGCATGGCCTTGAACTTCTGATCCTCTTGCTTCGAACTCTGGAGTGCTTGGGACTGCAGGTGTGAGCCACCATGCCCAGTTCTTAATTGATTTTTTCAGAAAACGGTACCCACATGGATTTCCTTCCTTCCTTCCTTCCTTCCTTCCTTCCTTCCTTCCTTCCTTCCTTCCTTCCTTCCTTCCTTCCTTCTTTCTTGTTGTAATGCAATTACTTTTAGAAAATACTTTAATTTTCTTAAGTATGCATGACTGTGTGTGTGTGTGTGCATGAGTGTATGTGTATATGTGTGTGTTGTGTGTGTACATGTGTGTAGTACCTGGAGAATTTAGAGGAAAGCATCAGATCCCCTAGATCTGGACTTACCTGACATGGGTGCTGAGAACTGACCCTGGGTCCTCTACAAGAGCCCCGAGTGCTCCTATCTGCCAAGCCATCTTGCTAGCCCCTCCACTGCTAAATAGTTTTCTCTAGTTTCGCTCATGAATAAAGATAGTACTTTAGTGTTCGAAGATTAAAGGAGCGAATGCAGAGCTCTTAAAACAGGTCAGAGCGAAGTGTCTGTTGTCTTGGTGTCTCTGTGAGAGAGAGAGAGAGAGAGAGAGAGAGAGAGAGAGAGAGAGATTATGTACACATGAGTGCGGGGCTTCTTAGAGTCAATAGGGCATTGGATCCCCTGGAGGCAGAGTTACAGGTAGCTGTGAGGCTTCCAGTGTGGGTGCTAGAAGTTGTACACTGCTCTTCTAGGGGAGCAGCAAATACTCTTTTATTTATATATTTTAAATTGAAGATAAAGGTTTTTCTCCATACAATATCTTCTGATCACAGTTTCCCCTCCTCCTATGTCCTCCAGATCATTAATAGAGCCTGGCAGCCCACTGCCTGGCTAAAGATGAAAGAGAATCGTCTATGTCACCCCCGCCATGTAATGGGGAGGAAAGAGGTGGGGTGCTGTAGAACATGGTCTTCTGCCTAAAACAGCTATCATCAAGAGACGCCTGAGACAGACTTGTTAAACGAGACATTTCCTCAAAGAAGAAGGTGGAGATAGGTGGTTATTGGACCACCTCACCTGAGGTCTTGGCCTCCTGCACCATTTGTATGTACTTCTGCCCTAACTGCGTGTGGTCACGTGGTCTCTGAAGCTGCGTGTGGACTGTGAAAGGTTAAAGAGGGTATGCCATTTCTGCAGTTAAGGTGAAGTCAGCATCAGTGTGGCTACCTTGGGGACACTCATACCCTGTAAGGAAGCCCAGTAAACTCATTGGTTCCCTGAGTTGGGCTTTGGGGCAATCATCCGTTGGTTTGTTGAGAAATGTATGTCTCTCAGAGTAGTATTCAGGATCCAGTCTTAGTCAGGACTTTGTTTGATGGAAGTCATTGTTTCCTTATCAAGAGAGCCCTGGTCATGCCAGGATGTCAGCAGGTACTTACAGTCAGTCCCCTGCCTGGGCTCTGACCTGCCCAGCTGGCCATTGGCTAGTGGTGGTGACGTAGGCCCTCATGCACACGTGAAGAAGATAGAGCTGAGAAATTGTTCGTCTGTGTTCAACTGTGAGTGCGTGGTGCACTCCCAGCCCCAACACCTTGGTGAGATTCCATTTAAATACTCGCACGTGAGACTCTTAAAGATCTGTTCAGAGACAGCAAATGTTGAAGGGATAATCAGCTCAAATAGAACGGCCTCAAGGGGCTGTTATAAATACAAACGCATCAAATCCAACAACTTTCTCTGTTGTATTGCATGAGTACACCCCCCACCGCTTTGCTGAATACTAGATTTCAGAGATTGTAACAGCTGTTTGGAAGATACGCCCAGAATGCCTTATGCCTTCCTTGCAGGAAATGCTCTCTACAAACATCTTTTGTTACACTCTTGTTAATATTTGTAGCAGATGCGTGGGGACCAGCCAGCGGAGAGGGTGGCCCAGCATCCTGGTGCATCATAGAGTCTTCCCAAGATTTAAATTGTGTTCCTTTCCTTAATTGGAACAAATTAATGGGAGTCTTAAAGAAGTAGTTTATGCCAGTTTGATTGCCTAACGATTGCGTTTACATTAGAGTTAAATGACCCGTGTCCTTGTCTTCATGGGAGTTTTGCCATGCTGGGCTATAAAACTTCACAAGATGGGTTGGCTGTGTTGAACTAGCTTTATGGAATGAGTAAATAAAAATTAATACCGTGCTTATAGAGAATAGCCCTTTTATCTGACTGTCTGTCTGTCTGCCTAGGTGCAGATGCAGGCTCCATAGGGACCTTAATCCCTAAGGCTTTCTGTCCCAAGCTAACGGGAGGAAAGCTTCTGCGTACGTGAAAGACTGGAGGAGAGAGATGGTTTTTTCCTTTAGAGTACTGTATTGAATCCATAATTGCTCAGAAGACCAAGATATTAATTTTTGACATTTCACTGGATATGGCTGCCAAATTCCTGAAAGGAAAGGTTATTTAAACACCAGTGTTTTTCATTCTTTGTATGAAGTTAGGTTTAGGTCCAAGTCGTAAGTACACATCTCAAGTCTGCCAAATGATAATGACCACTATATAAAATATAAAGGAACGGATGGGTGCTTTCCTTTATTTTTGAAGTCTTTCATGATTTATTTTATTTAATTTCTGTGTATATGTGCGTGTGCCCACAAGAGGGTGGGGTTTGCCCTGAAGTTCAGACTAGGACATTGGGCACTGGATCTCTTGGAGTCAGAGTTACATGCTTTTGTGGCTGCTGGGGTCTGAACTCCCATCCTGTGTCTCTGCCCTCTAAGCTCCAGGAAGACAGCATACCCCTCTTATTGATTAGTCATGCTATTTGGATACGCAGTTCTTGACCATCCTTCTCTTCGTTCATTCATTCATTCATTCATTCAGGTCTTGGGTGTCTTTGTTGAGCATTTAATTGTGTTTCAGTCCCAGTGCTCCATGATGGTCCATCATCTCCTTAATTACAGTGGGTATGCAAATGAGTAGCAACATCTGATGCCCAGCCCACAGTCCTAGAGTGCTGCGTCTCAAGCTGAATCAAACAGGGTTCTGTTTCTAAGACACCAGCCTGGCACAGACAACCTGAAACTCCTTCATGCCTCTGCTTCCCTTTTCTCTTCTGGAATTACTTGGAACTATGATGCACCCATGTGAGATCTGAGGGGTGCGTGTGTTCGTGTATGTGTGTGCACAAGCATGTGTGCCACATATGTGCATGTACATGTGTTCTCACCCAGAACTTCCCCCATTAACAAACATGCCCTGGCCAGGCAGTGGTGGCACATACCTTTAATGTGGATTTCTGAGTTTGAGGCCAGCCTGGTCTGCAGAGTGAGTTCCAGGACAGCCAGGAACCCTGACAGAGAAACTCTGTTTTGAAAAAAACAAAAAACAAAAACCCCCAACCAAACACCCCCCCCCCCATCATACCCTGTGCACTCAGTGTGAGATCAAAGCAGATAAAGTTTAGAGAGAATGTAGTTTTAAGACTCCACTCTCCCTTCCCCTCTTCCTTAGGGTTCTGTTCTGTTCTGTTTTGTTTTGTTTGAGATAGGGTTTCACTGTGTAGCCAGGTTGGCCTTGAACTGGTAGTGATTTTTTCTGCCTCAGTCTCCCTAATGCTCAGATTGTAGGCATGGGCCACCATGCTGGCCTCTTAAGAGTCTCTTTCAAGCTACTTAAACCCTCAGATTTTATCTACATTCTAATTTGGCTGGAACTGGGTAATTTAATCTTCCTAAAAATCATCATGTGTAGAAATCAGGTAGGATAAACTGGCTTTTGGTTATATATCTGAATAATGTAAGAATATTTTTGCTTTTTACAACAGTCTTAGGGCAGGGAAGGAGATCCCCCCACCCCCACTGCCCCCATTTTCTTCTCTAGTGCAGGAGAAGAGAGCTGGGTTTTGAGAGAGCTGAAATCCATTTCTCTGTTTTCATGGGTTTGTTTTGTTTTTGCAGCAGGGTCTCTTTATGAAGCCAGGCTGGCCTTGAACCTGTGGTGTTCCTTCTGCTTCTTTGCCTCTTGAAACATACACTGCCACCCCTTCACTTAGTTTTTGTCAGATTTTTTTTTACTGGGGGAATCATGCGTGCCATGGTCCAATGTGGTCATCAAAGGAATGGGAGTTGCTTCTTTCCTTCTACCATGTGGTTCCCATGGATTGAACTCAGGTCCTGAGGCCAGGTGACAAGTACCTGCTGAGTCATCCTGCCAGCCCCTGCCCCTTTACATGTGTGGAGTATATTGACTGACAGACCAGCTAGGGCTGTGTATTAAAAGCTTCAAGGAACTTCACACTTTTTCCTCTGAAGGTTTGGTAATTGATTTTTTTTTAAAAAACAAATTGACAAAAGAAAAGCAGCATTTATTTATTAATGTGTCTAGGAGTCAATTGAAGTGTGAAACTCAAAGCTGAGTTCAGGCACAATTCAGTCTTATTAGGGGCAGGAGAAATGGGGCATATGTGTGTGTATGGTATGTGGTGTGTGTGTGTGTTATGTGTGTGTGGTGAGTGTGTGATATGTGTGTGTGGGTGTGTGTATGTGGTATGTGTGTGGTATGTGTGGGGTGTGTGTATGGTGTGTGTATGGTCTGTGTTTTTGTGTGGTGTGGGGGGGTTGTGTGTGGAATGCATGTTATGTGTGTGGTGGCGGTAGGGGTGGGGAGGAGGGAGGCAAGATTGCATGTGTGCATGTGAATAGAGAATGGGTTGAAGAAAATCCCTCAGTTCCAGGAGTGATCCTGGATTCTCCTATGGCGGGAGTATAAATAACCCTCCTTTGTTAGGAAGACCTCCGTAAGGGGGTTTGAGGGCAGTTGTGTTTGTCTTGATGAATTTGGTGTAGATCTAAAGTAAACAAGGGGAACTCCAAGAAAACCTCTGTACTTCAGAGGAATGGGCATCAGAGATGATGAAGATATGGGTTGGCCAAAGTTAGAGAGATGTGACTGTTAATTACAATTTAGAGAGATTGCTCAGTGCATCTAAGTACCACAGATGGGCCTCCTTCCTTTCTAAGCACAGGAGAAGGCAGCTGAGACAAGGCTATGTTCCCTGAATCGATGTGTCCAGCAGCTGGGGTCAGAAGAGGTTACTTCAAGAATCTTCTTGCAGGATAATGGTGCCCACTCAAAGCCAAGTCAGAGCCAATACAGGAGGCCTTGGCACTGAGCTGATCTGACTGTATGAGGACTCTGCAGAACTGGCCCAGGGCTAGAGCGTCACACTGGCTGTGACATTTCATTTCCCTAGGACAGCAGCTAATGTGCAAAAGATTTATGTTAGAAAATTTGAGAACTATGGATAACATAAATTAAAAGAAAAGATAGTTCCAATCTATTTCATTCAAAGAGAATCACCACTAACAATTTGACTTCTGAACTCAGGTCAATGACTAAGATAGCCCAAACAGCCTCAAATCCACTGGGTCTCCATAAGTGTATTTGCCACTTAGGGGGGGGGGGGCGGGGGGCTGCCATGGTCCAGCTGTCAAGGAGTTCGCTTCCAGATTTAAGTCTATACTCTGAGAGGTCTTGGTTGCAAGGCGAGAGCTTTGTGAGTCTCATGTTATTATTGGAGTTTTGAAGGTCTAAGCCTTGGCCCTGGCAGCCCAAACAAGGCAGGCAGGGCCACCTGTCCTCAGTAATGCCAACTGAAAAAATAAAGAAGAGCCAATCAAGGAGGTTTATTGAATGTGGCCCCAGTGGGAAGAGGGGAGGTGACACTGATGACACCCCAGTGCATTCTGGGGATGTGATCATGTCAGTTTTAGGTTTTAAATAGAGGGCTAGAGGTATCTTTAACTAAGCAGTGCTGGTCCAGGTGTGGCTCTGCCCACCACTGGTCCATCCTGGTTTCAGCTTGCTTGTCATGCAGGGTGACTGGTAAGCTGTTAAAACGTGAAACCTTTTGTCATAATGTTCCTACTCTGGCTGACACCAGGCTTCCGCTTTCCCGGTTTCTGGGGGTGTCCATTGGTTTCCGTTGTGGGATAACTGAATAGAAGGACACAACAGTCTTGCTTTAGAACAACTTCACCCCTTCCAGGACCCCACAGGACAGTCTCTGTCTATGCAAATTGCTGATAAAAATTGAGTCGAACATTACCTTGGATGGTGGGCATATTGGTCAACATGAAAGTATTATTTTTGTTGTCTTTTTAATATGATAATGAGGAGTCTGTTGATTTGATGAGAAGGCCGCCTGCTGGTACATTTTCTTTGGCTTTCTTGTTTCAGGGGGCGAGGAGGACAGGGGACCTACCTAGCTGGTGGTAGAGCACTCACCAAGCCCACTCAAAGCCCTGAGTTCAGTTGCAAACACAATGGAACAAAGTTCCTATTTAGGAATGGGGAGATGGCCTCTTTCCCCCATGCAAGCTCTGGCACAGGCATCGTTCTTGCCCAAGGGCAATTGAGTACTGCATGCACACCATACCTTTTACACTCACAAGGTCACTTTCAGGCCAATCCCCTGTGGCTAGTAGAGAGTAGTGTAAGAGATCAAATGTAGCTTTCCTTGTCACAAGGTAGAAAATCTTCCCTGACCTCCCCCAAACTCTTCCTTCTATTATCTCATTTTTAACTGCCTGTTTTTCCCCTGCTCTCAGGAAATAAATAAACCCCAACCTGGAATGACACAGTATAGGTGAAATCGAATAACAAAGGACCGTTCTTGCTTTCTAAGAGAAAATAAAACTCAGGTGCTGTGTTGCCATAGCTACGCCGCATTGTCCTTCCATAAAACAGGGCACAGCGATATGTCAAAAAGCACTTCACGAACCCTGGAAGGTGCCCACGGCTCTACTCAGGGAGTAAAGAAGTCAGAATTTTCTATCAGGACAAAAGCTTGTCTGATGCTTTATGCTGCAGGTAAAGACAGGTGTGAGGAGCAGATGTGATGCGTCTGCGCTGGGTGCTTACTGTTCCCTAATAGCTAAGACCACACCTGTGGGGGACCAGTAAACTGCAAACCGGTGAAAATTCCAGTTGCTGCAAGCTTTGATTTCTATTCCTCGTTCATCCAGTTATTTTATTTGAAGGATAGTGCTGGGGACATTAGGTTGAGTGGTCTTAGTGCTTCATTTCTTCTACTTGTATTGGTTGGGGTGTCTGTTTTCATCAGTTACTGTGTAGTGTGTATGTGAGTGAGTGAGTGTGTGTGTGTGTGTGTGTGTATATATATATATATATATATACATATCTGTGTGTGTATATATGTGTATATATGTGTGTGAGTGAATGTATATATGTGTATATGGTGTGTGCACATGCTACATGTGCATGTGGAGATCAGAAGATAACTGGAAAGATTGAGTTCTCTCCTTCCACCATGTGGATTGAACTCAGGTCATTAGATTCACACAGTCAGCATTTTTAAAAACCAGTCTAAACCATCTTGCTTACCCACTGCTCATTCGAGCTAAGCCACTTTTCTGATGATGCCAAGTCCTGGTCCTGTAGGTGTATTTTGTGGTTTCTAGACTGCTAATGGTGTTTACAGGTGTTTGTGTGCTGCTAGAGATGGAAGCCAGGACCCAATACACGGGAGGCAAGTGCTCGGCCCAGGACCTTGGCTACCACCCTTTATCCCCTATGTCTTACATGGGATCTCCGGCCCAGGACCTTGGCTACCACCCTTTATCCCCTATGTCTTACCTGGGATCTCCGGCATTCCTAGTAATACTGATGCTGGTAGCAGATGTTTCCTGACCTTAAGGGCATATGCATGCAGAAGTGAGCCGTTGTTCTGATCACTTTTACTTAAGTCCCCGCACAGCTCAGTGGGCTTTGGGTTTTACACACACACACACACACACACACACACACACACACACCCAGGATCTTCAGCTGGAAAATGGTGTGATCAGCAAGCAGGCCTGGAACTCACCTGGAATGCCTTCCCTGCTGGGCCTGGCCTGCTATGTTGTGCTGCTTTGGGTTTCGGATGCAGATGGATGCACTTGGAATGTCTTCCTTTTGTTTATGGGATGATTGCTCACCGGCACATGCTTTGCAGGTCCTGACTAGACAACTCTTAAAGTTGCAGTGACTAATCATGCTAGGCTTAAAAAAAAAAAAAAAAAAAAAGACAAGGTGTTGCTATGCAGCCCAGGGCCCAGGCTGGACTTGACTTAGGATCCCGAATGATGAGATTTGCAGTATACAGCACCACACCTGGTGTTCCCACCTCCTTCTCTCTCTCCATTGCGTTGGGCTATAAGGTATGCATACTATCCCTGGGGCCCAGTTAGCGGAACTTGTGATCTATGTGACTCTGCTTCCTAAATACCTGGAATACAGGTGTGCACCACCACTCTGGACTCCACTTTTTTTTAAGGATTCATTTATTTATTTAATGTATATGAGTACACCATAGCTGTCTTCAGACACACCAGAAGAGGGTGTTGGATCCCATTCAGGGGTTGTGAGCCACCATGCGGTTGCTAGGAATTGAACTCAGGACCTCTGGAAGAGCAGTCTATGCTCTTCACCGCTGAGCCGTCCCTCCGGCTCCTCGACTCCACTTCTTAATGAAAGAGGAAACTGAGTTCCCAAAAGGTTTAAATGCTGAGGCCAGGGTCAGAAAGCTGGACTTGTTTTTGTATTCTAGAACTGGAGAAGTAATTTGGCCAAGTCAGGCACCACTTCCTCCCACCCACCTGCTTATCCTCCTCCGTAGTCTCAGACACCCTCCTCCCTGAGTCTAAGTCTCCTGTGGCTGAGTCCTCCAGGGCAGTGTGTGAGCCCCATCCTAGGACTGTGTGGTGGCGTTTTGTTGTACTTGAGGAGTGGGACACAACCAGAGTGTTTAGGTGACAGTTCCCGTGTGTCACATTGATGAGCCAGGAAGTGTTCGTTCAGTACTGGAATGTTGGACAGCAAGTCAAATTTCTAAGGAACCAAAAATAGGCCCACGGACAGAGATGCAGAGCGGCTAATGAAAATGTTCCTTATTTTAAAAATAATTTGAGCACCTTATATAAGTGCTTGGATATGTCTCAAATGGGTTCCACTGGACCCTAGCATTGCTAAATGACTTGTGTATCCAGCCAACAGTGTTTTGGTCTGGCTGGCTCTTGGTGTTTAATTGCATTTGCTATATGAGCCATTTTTGCAGCACTGCTGACCCGTGTGCAAGGCATCCAGGCGTACGGTGAAGTGTTTATGCAATATTTAGGCAGCTTTCTAAATAGGAATCTGACGACGCCAAGTGTGAACTTTAAATTTTAAACACTGTGTGCTCCACATTCCCATGATGGGGGAGAGAGGAATTGTGTGCATGTGCATTTGTGTGTGTGTGTGTGTGTGTGTGTGTGAGCACAGTAGAGCATGCTGCAGTCTCCTAGCATGGAGGACAGGTTAAAGGTTGTAGCTGTGTCTCACCCCAGGTCCTCTGTGGGCAGATGTGTCTGTCGTTGGCATAAGTTTGCAGCTGCTGCTAATCCAGTTCAATCTGGAGACCAGTCTGAGAAGTGCCGAGGATGAAAGAGATTTGGAAGGAGTGAGCATTGACCGTGGTGTCACCAACGGTTGTTCATCTCTAGGCAGGAGGATTAGGAAGCCTTATTTTGCCTTTGAACTTTTCTGAATTTGTTGTTTCCGGTGACAGGGTGTGGCTATTATCATCAGGAGTGGTATTAGAGTTATTTTAAGGCTATTTCTTGACATTTTGTGACCCATACAGTGTTTATTGTCCTCTACTGTCTAGTCTTAAATGTATTGGCATTATAAAATCAAAGACTCCGTGGTGCAGTGTATTGTCCCTGGTCTTTCCACAATCTAGCCATATAGGAAGGCCTGGTTTAAGGCTGGAGAGATGTCTTCATTCTTAAGAGAACCTACTATTGTAGGTAAAGGACACTGGTTTGGTTCTCTGCATCCACATGGTGACTCATAGTTCCAGGAGATCTAGTGCTCTCTTCTGACCTGTGGACTCTTATATGTATGTGGTGTACATAATTACGCTTAGATGCATACCTTGAAAAATAAAAATCTTTTTGAAAAAGGGACCTTACTTCTTCTCCCAGGGATCTCCTATATCAGTTCTTGTTAGCGAGTTCTAACTCCACTTAGAATAGACTCGTAGGCCATGCCCTGCATGCTCTATGAAGGCTGTCTCATGCAGGTGAATTGTCTTTAATAACCCTTTAGAAGAACATGAAAGAAGGAAGAAGTTGTCTAAGTTAGTAGAAGATGATATAATTGTACATTTGGTCTCGGGGTAAACCAGTAACCACTGAGCCAACAGCAAAGCCCTGACCCCATAAATAACACTATGTCCTGGGGGAGTTTGGTCCTGGGGGGTCTCAGGAAATGCATGTGTCTAGTACTGTAAGTGAGAACACGTGAAGAGTGCTGTGCCCCCCACAAGCTATGTGCATGCACGTGTCTCATTAGTATTTTTAGCAAGACCCCTTCTCAGTTGAAAATAATTGTGGCTCTCAACTAGTGTAGAAAATGTCAAACTTAGGACCAGAGAGACAATGTTTAGGTCTGAGTCTACCAAATTTCAGGCCAGTTTATTGACATCTTGGATTGGGCCTCTTTCTGTAAAGGGACATGTCAGCTTTGTGGATGCCATGAATTATCATAAAGTCCAGGTGATCTGGGCTGGAGAAGGCTGGTCAGCAGCAGGACCGGCACCCACTGTCACCCGCTTTGTGGAAACTTATTTCCCTGAACTCCTGTCCCGAGGAAGGCTCTGGCAGAGCTCGGCAGGTCTTAGGCTCCGGTCTGCTTTCTGCTCCACCCAGCCAGCTTGGCAGTGACACTGGCTGTTGAATGGCCAGTGAGGTCAGACAACTTGAGGAAAAGCAAGATAGCGTCTGAATCATGCTTTTCCTGGTAGCATGGAGTTCTTTACCTCACCCAGTCTCCAGGAAGTCAAAGTGTTTATCATCTCCGTGGAAATCGAGTCTGTTACATAAAACGAACCCCTCACCTGGGGAATGTGCTGGTCATTTCCTTGCTCCCTGGCTGTATCCGGAAGGCGAGGGCTTATGTGTTTCTTGAAAGTTCTTCAAGGCATCTCACAGCCCCAGGCAAGCTGACAATTCATCCACTTCCCAAGTAAATGCTCCACAGTGTTTTGATGACTGTGGACAAAAGTTTCGAAACAAATGGCGACTTTTGCCCTGGTTTCTGCTTTCCTTGCACGTGACCATAACTAAGGGTGCGGAGGGGGACCATTTATGGTATCACATCTCTAAGCACTGCAGGACTTTCCTTCCTTTGACTTAGGGTTCTTTAGAGACTTACTTAGCAGGTACCTTAGAGTCACCTGTCTTACCCATGTGTCCTTGAGGGCCGTTGGTCCTCGTGGTGGTGGAGTCATGTGCAGGTCAGTGTACAGCCTAGTAACTGACAGGACAAGAAGGTAAAACCAGGTCCTGGAACTGCCTCCTATGGGCTCTGTGGTGGTTTGCATAAGAATGGCCCCCACAGCCTCCAGGCACCAGGGACTACAACTGTTTGAGAAGGATTAGGAGGTGTGTCTTGTTGGAGGAAGTGTGTCACTTGGGGGACGAGATTGGAGGTTTGAAGAAGCTTACACCAGGCGCAGTGTTTGTGTCTGCTGCCTACAGACGGGGATGTAGGTCTTCACTTCTGCCCTAACGCCAAGCATGCCACCCTGCACGCTGCCCTGCTCCCACACCAGGATGACAACAGACTGACCCTCTGAAGCTGTAAGCAAGCCCCCGATGAAATGCCTCCTTTGGTAAGATGTTCCTTTGGTCATGGTGTCTCTGCACAGCAGTAGAACAGTGGCTAGACAGGCTTATATATTGGGACACTTGGTCCCTAGGTGGTAACACTGTTTTGGAAGGTTGTGTGGAGCCTTTAGGAAGTGGAGGTTCTTTGGGAGGTCACTGGAGGTAAGATGTGGGGTCTGATAGGCCTGGTTTCACTTGTTGACCATGATCTGCTTTCTAAGTACTGGTGTCATGTGACTAGCAGACTCTATCCCTGATGTCATGTGACCAGCAGGCTCTGCCCCTGGTGTCATGTGACCAGCAGGCCCCGCCCCTGCTCCTGTGTCTTTCCTGTCACCATATACTGTTTCTCTTCTTAAACTAAAACAAAGCCTTCTTTCTTTACACTGTTCCTTATTGGGTATTTGAACACAGTGACAAGAAAACAAATACCGTGTACTTTATTCCAGTCATTACAAAACAGTTAACAGTAGAAAAATTAATTATGACCCAGATGTCATAGTGCACACCTATAATTCCAGCAGGAGGTTAAGGTGGGAGGGAGGGCCATGAGGCTAGTCTGGTGGGACATCACAAGACCTTCTCTCTAAAAACGGATGATGATGGTGATGATGATGATGATAGTATTTTTTTCTTAAAGAGCTGCTTTGTTAAAGACATTTTTGGAGTCCTTGTTTGTGATGATAGATCATTCTAGAAGGCTCACACAGTCCTGATTATTTATAACCTTTTTTTATTATATTTTATTTAATGTGTCTGTGTCGTATGCACACATACATGGTACACATGCAGCAGACAGAGGACAAGTCTTTTTGCTTCCACCGTACTGTTCCCACTGTTTCAACTTAGGTGGGAGGTGCCGGGGTGAGTGCCTTCATCTGCTGAACCATTTCTCCAGCCTGAGCTCATATTCTTGTGCTTAGCTTTTGTGTTGTTTTTAGTGTTGATGATCTTACTTAATATTTCTTTGCATTACTATTATCTGCCAGTCTTTCTAAAGCCACTTTGAGTGATTAGTGTGACCCACGGCATCCTAAAGTTGACTTTCAGGAGTTTGCTGTGAGCTTGGCCATGTGTTTTTGCAGATGTCCTTGTAAACTTTTATTTTATTTTATTTTATTTATTTTATTTTATTTTATTTCATTTCATTTTATTTTTAAAGATAGGATTTCTCTGCATAGTCCTGGCTCTCCTAGAACTCACTCTGTAGACCAGGCTGGCCTCAGACTCAGAAATCCACCTGCCTCTGCCTTCTAAGTACTGGGATCAAAGGCATGTGCCACCACTGCCCGGCTTAAACCTGATAACTTTTGGAATGGCTGTTTTATGACGCCAGCTGACACACATGGCCTTCCTGAGAGCTGCAGGAGACCTTTGTCACTATGTTATTACAGTGTCCTGGACATGAGGATACAGACAACAGAGAGCAAGTGTCGACAGGGAGACCAATGTTCCTCTCTAGTCTGCTTCTAGTGTATAAGATGTCGTAGAACAAAATAAGTTCTGGATTTCCTCTTCCCTTCTTGGTCTTGAAAACTACTTTGGCAAGTGCAGTGTAACTCATCCCAGCTTCTGTGGTCTTCGGTGACACCTGATATGACTGGCAAAGTGAAGTCCCCAGGTCCTGAGCTCTGTGGTCTCTGGAAACGCTTGTTTCCCTCCCGTGGTTGTCTCTGACTTGTGTGGAAAAAGTTCTTTAAGCATTGCCTGAGACAAGTTTGGAGTGTTTTGGACATTCTTGACCACAAACTCTGAGAATATGTTCATCCAGTCACCTGAGCGACAGAGACACGTGTGAGGACATCATGGAACTTCCCAGGAGCCAATCCTTCAGCCACTGCATCTGTTAGCAAAAGATAAATGTTTCCTTCCGAGGATTAATAGCAGCGTGGCGTGAAGACTGATTTGTCGGCGCTCGATCCCGACACCTTTATCACAAGATAATTGGTTTGTACAGGCTGTAGGTTCGGCTGCCTCCTGTGCTGCTGTGTCCATCAGTTGGGGTTAGGATAGGAATGATTGATGTGTTTAATAAACACGGCCGTGCGTGCGGTCACATAGGCTTTTCCTCCATTTGCTTCTCTTCTTTCAAAATATCTCCTTCATTAATAACTAATTTCCAGGTCTGGCATTCTGGTGTCTCCTAATTCATGAACAGACCCTTAGAACAAATAGCACTGCCGATCCTGATCGTTATGTTAGTAGCTGATTGATTCCGAGTAAGTGAATGCTATTAATCAAACATGGTTTTTAATTATTGTGGTGGAAAAAATTAACGTTTTAGTGCAACGTGTGCATGCATTTGCACACCTACATGCACACACACACACACACACAACCCATTCCTTCCCATGGAGGTACCTTGTCCGTGGTACCTCCTCATCAAGCATCCAGAAAACCAGTTGCTTTCTCTTAGCAGCATGTCAGAGATGGTCTGTCTCTTCAAAGTGACCGTGCAGAAGTCGCAGTGTATGTATTCGCCTCATGCTATCTGATGGGCTACATCGCTTTCATGACCACTTTAATCCAGGGGCCCTACAGGTCTTTATTTTGACCTCCTGTGTATCTACACTGGCTGCCTCCTTCCTCATGGGGCCATTTCAGAGTTAGCACATTTATAACCAAAGCCCCCTTTCCTCCACTAAATCATCTCTTCCCACGGTCTTCACACTTTAGGAAAAGATGGCTCTATCCTTCATTTCACTCAGGAAAAAAAAAAGATTTCTCACGCTTGTTTTTTGAGACATGTTGGTTACATTGTTGCTCAGATTGGCTTGGAACTCAGCACGTGGCTAAGCTGGCCTGAGGTTTATGGCAATCCTTCTGCCTCCATCCTTCAGGTGAACCTCTCTGCACAGTCTTGTTGTTGCTTCTTGTCCCTGCCCACTTCCCGTCGGTTTACAAGGAGACCTCTTGGCTCCGGTCGGTCGTAGCATCCTTGGCATCACGGTGCCTTCTCATCTCCTGCAGCCACAGACTCACCTGTTTGCACTCACAGCTCTTCCTGCCTGGGCATTTGTCTCCCAGAACAACACCACATATCCACACGGTTGTGAAGCTTTTTTCAATGTTTTCTTTCTTCCAGAGGGTATGTTTGGAGGAAGGCAGGAGGGTAATTTGAAACAGATGTGGAGACCATGAGTAGGTGTTCTCTTGGCAATACATCCACGTGGCCTCTACTTTCCTGGGTGCTCTGTGATATAAGGGACAGGCAGAACAGATAACCTAGGCTTGGTAAAGATTTGTCGATGCCACTTCTGACCCAGATAGGCCTTCGTTTCATACCTAGCTACAACCAGGAATCAAGAAAACTATGGACCTCACTGTGCAGCCTAGGTCAGCTTTTGTACTCACAGCAATCCTCCTGCTTCAGCCTCTTGAATGCTTGGAGTGTACCATCACACTTTGCTTTATACCCCTTCTGATCCACACCTTCTGAGCTGTTAACGCTGCCCTTCCCAGAGGTCTTTGTCTTTGCTCAGTAGTGTTGGTCACCGTTGGGAGAAAGCATATATATTAAGTTTACGGCCAGTGCAAACTTTAAGAGAACCTGCCCTTCTTTTAAAGAAATTTTATTTATTGTTATAGATATTTCATTTGACCTGTCAAGTCCTATTATTGCAGAGTTTACTTCGTAAAGAACTTCTATTGATTACGCCAAGGGAAATGTCAGCTTTTATATCATACGGAGAAGGTCACCGCTATACATTGAACTTCGAGTGGACACCATTCAAAATATCCCGCAGGCACTTCACAGTTCCACTTTGTACGAAACTGGCCTCATTGTGAAGGCAGCTCTGACTAGTTTTGTAATTGGTTTTCAGGAAAACATTTCAAATTAAGACAATATCCTGTGTCTACCAGTCTATGTGACATTTCTCGGTATCCTAATAAATCATATTTCATATGTGTCATTAGTATCTCTGCCCATGGTACCTTACAGCTTCAACATTCAGTGATTCTGGGACTGAAAACAAAAGTTGAATAACAATTATTTAAAATTCCAGGATCAGACATTAAAATAGAGCATTTTGTGCATGTTGCTGCAGTGGCTGTGGAAAGCTTATGACACGGCCTGTCCTGAGAGAGCTTTCTCTGTGGATACTGGAGGCTACTCTGCCGGGGCATCTGAGCTGGGTGCGTGTTAGTGACTGGGGAGTTTCATCTTCACTGACGCCCGAGATGAGAAGACTTGTGCCATGTTTGCAGCTCAGATGTGGTGAACATCTGACTGGAGATTTAGGGGGCTTTGGGAAAGCCTTATGGGAACTCCTTAAAGCTTGGGAAGACTCTGCACCCCATTTGTACTGACCCAGGTAGCTAAAGCAGCTTGTGACGAATCTCTGTCCTTTACTGGAGTTACCGTGAAGAAGGCCCCCTCTTAATTATCACATGTTGTCTTTCCACATGCCTGAAAAAGACAAACACAGACTGCCTACCAGCACCACACTCCTGGGTTTTTGGACCAGGGGAGACATGTTAGAATTTCCTGTCTCAATTGTGAAGACTTAGATAAATTCCTGGACCATTCTTTACCTCACTGGGTTAACAGATCTCTAATACTTGGTTCCTCCCTACTCCATCCACTGTATGTTTTAATGTTATTTTCTCCTGAAGACTTAAGGAGAGTTGCAAAAACTTTTTAGGACCTTATCTTTGATAGTGTGTGAGCTGTGTACAGCCCAACTGTAGCAGCACATGCACAGCACACGCATACACCCATGTAACCTGTGTCCAGCCAACCAGAGCCAGTCTTCAGGAGAGGGGTGGGCACTGTGCTGCACCCCACCTTCCCTGCTAATGATGTTTCCCTGACTAGGGTGCCCTTCATCCTCTGTTCTCAGAAGAATGGTTTTACATTGAACCCTGATCCCCCAAGTGATTTATTTTTAGTTTTGACCTTTTTATTTTTGAAGTCTTATGTAAATGGAATCATACTGAATATGGTATTCAAGGACTTCTTTCATTCAGCATTAAGTTTGGGGGCTCATGGCACATCAGATGGGGGGGCCATGCTGTAAAGCTTGGGGTGTATACAGGATGATTTTTCCATTCTTAGGTTTGGCTTCTCAGTGGTTCTGTAGAAAACAATATGAACTCTGAATTTTCCATTTCACTTGGCCTTTTAAACCTTCAAGGCAGTTGATTCTTCTATCACTATAGGGATTTCTTTTTTCTTTTTGGTAGAGAAAGGGCTCTTTGGGATTTTCTTGAGTTCTCTCAGTCTGAAAATAATGCCTCATTCCTGTGTAATTGAACAGATGTTCCTTCCTCTTCCTCCTCTCTTTTTAGTATGTATGCACATGTGTATGTACAGATGTATGTACTATACATGTGTGTAGAGGAATGTGTGTGTGTGTGTATGTGTGTGTGTGTGTGTACATATGTGTATGCATGTCAAGGCCAGAGGTTAACTTGGTACCCACTTCACTTTTTGAAACAAGTTCTCTCAAGGGCCTGGAGCTTTCAAATGGACTAGGCAGGATGGCAAGTGAGCTCCAAGGATCTATCTGTGCCCTCTGTCCCCTCAGCGCTGGAACTATAACTTGGTGACACCACACCCAGATTAAAAAATATTCATTCAGCTCATGTGTGTGGGTGCCACATGTGTGCATACATAGAGGTCAGAGAGCAATTAGTGAGAAGCAGGTCTCTTATCCCACCGCGTGGGATCTGGGACTCCGGCCTGGATCACCAAGCTAGAGGAAGAGCCTTTCCCTGCTGAGCCCTTTCGCTGGCCCTCGCCCAGCTGGTTTTCAATCTGGTCTCTGGGGCTGGAGTTCAGGTGCTTCTGTAGTCAGGAAAGGCACTTCATCCCTGAGCCATGTCCCCGGTCCATGTCTTCCTTTTTATGTCGTTTCTTCCAGGGTTCTGACTGAGTTATGAGTAGGTACTCAGGGCCAGCTAGGCGCCCCAGAGACCCAGCCTGGTCTTCGGCGCACAGGAAGGAGGAGTGTTTTCTTCCTGTGCATGGCCGTGCTGGTCTCTCCTCCCTTCCTCCTCCACCTTGTTTCTCCTGGGCTTTGGCAGATGTTCCCGTCCATTGTGTCCTCTCTGAGGGGCACACCCATCGCCTCAGTTCAGAACAACCCCGTGGAAGTGACTACAGCGCTGATAAAACACTCAGCTGTTTTCGTTTATCTTCAAATCTAGAAAATCCCAAAATGATCTCATGGGGGGGGGGGGTTTCCCGTGGGCCACTGCTTAAAAAGCAGTTATGTACATAGGTCTTTTCTTCTTTATAAAGCAGAGATGATGACTATATTACCTAGCTAGTGTGACTCTGGGTTTGTTCAGCTTTCCTCATAGTGGGTGTGATTCCTTACTGGAGACAGGGGAAATGGCTTTAGGGCAAAATGACATTAAATCAGTTTACTGCAGAGCCTCCCAGAGACTTTGACTTACCATCAAGTTTGTGAGTGCTTCAGTGGGGGACAATTAGAGACAGGGATTTAGAGACCTGACAGTCCTCTGAAGCCTGTATCCCACCCTCCATCCATCCCTTTCTCCCTCCCTCCCTCTCTCCTTCTCTCCCTCCTTCTCTCCCTCCCTCCCTTTCTCCCTCCCTCTCTCCTGCCACTTAACCTTCCCTCCACTCTTAGCATCTCATGCAGGGCCCTCCTCTGAAGTTGCCTTACAACAGACAGACCTCTTCTGTCTGGTTCCCTTGGACCAGGCCTCCCGATTACCTGGGGTTTTTCTAGTAATTTACCCATTCATCTGTCTCTGAGGAGAATGTGGACACAGCTGTTTTGGGTCATTTTCGATGTAGACTGTTTATTCCAAATGTTCTTCTACGTTTGAATGGGAACAGTGTGAAGACGTAGTTTTGTACATTGATGAAAAGAATGCAACTTAAAAATATTTATGGGCTGGAGAGATGGCTTAAGATTTAAGAGTGCTTACTGCTGTTTTATAAGACCCAATTTTGTCACCATTGTTTGTCACAAACTAACAGCTCTTAGTTGAGTAAGCAAACGTGCAGTGAAATAGTTTCAGATGGTATAAAGAAAACTGTGTACAATAACAGGAGAGTGAGCATCGGGGACTGGTGGGATAAAGGTGGTAAACTGAGGAAAGAAACCTTCCCAGAGAGAAGAGGAAGGCTTGGAAAAGGGAGAACAGACTGGGGAAGGCAATGCAAGCAGAAGAAACATGCCTCACAAATATGCCATGATTGTCTTCTCTCAGTAGCAGGTCAGCTCCAGAGGACATGCAGTCCCTTTACTTTATAGGATACACAAGCCCACTGAGGGCAGGGACTGGCCAGGTCTGCTACCTGGGGCCTTAATAACAATGGAATAATCTAGGGTAAGCCAGCAGGTCCTTATGGGAAAGACGTTAGTAAAAGAGAAACTTGCAGCGAAGAACTGGGTGAATAAGAAAGGGTAGTGTGTGTGTGTGTGTGTGTGCCATATATGTGTGTGTGGTATGTGTAATCAAAGTGCTATCTATCTATCTATATATATGCATATATATGTGTGTATGTATGTGTGTGATTAAAGTGCTTATATGTGTGTGTGGTGTGTGTGATCAAAGTGCTATATGTGTGTGTGGTGTGTGATCAAAGTGATATATATATATGTCTATATATGTATAGACATATATATATATGATCATAGTGCTATATATGTATGTGTGTGATCAAAGTGATATACACACATGTGTATGTGTGTGTGTCTATATATATATATATATGTACATATATATATATATATATATGAAACATTTTGAAAGAATAATTTTCTAAAAATTTACAAAAGACTGCAAAATCAGTGGCTAACCAAAATAAGTCATTTTTTCCCCTATGTTGGTAAAACTCACACTCCT
The DNA here is from genome assembly GCF_947179515.1 of Apodemus sylvaticus. Classification (NCBI taxonomy): domain Eukaryota; kingdom Metazoa; phylum Chordata; class Mammalia; order Rodentia; family Muridae; genus Apodemus; species Apodemus sylvaticus. The sequence continues at coordinate 20,046,313 of NC_067485.1, forward strand.
ATTTTATATAAATATGGCCGCTTTCGAGTGTTACCAGCACTCACAGCCTATGGCTGCATCCTTCTGATACACAGTTCCGAGAGTCCTATTACCTATGTGTTTACTTTCTGTAAACATCCTCGCCAGCACCCAGGCACCAAGCCAGACCTGACAGAGGACAGCCCAGTGTGAGTGTGGGCCAGCCTTTCTTGGAGAAAGGGCGTGAAGCAAGCATGGTCTACCATGGGCTTCTTAAACTCAGTCCAAGAAGTGTCTGTAAGTCAGCTGCTGAAAATGACAAGTTATGGTCAACGGCTTTTTATACTTATATTTTTCTACGTACTAAAGATGAAAGGAAATATGTGCTAGTGAGACTGATTTTCTTGTCCTTTTTTCATAAAGAATGTTAAATCTTGGCTGAATACTTGACTCAGGGAGTCAAGCACCTTCATGGATTTTCAGAATTGATCAATATTTTGATTTTGTAATTGTCGTTGATGAGAACACTGCTTCACATAAACACACAATACAGAATGGCAGATGAGTGTTTGGAGCCATTTCAGAAATTATTGGAAATTCTCTTCTCATCCCAAGCCAAAATTCATTTAATGATTTAAAAAAGAAAAAACAAATCAAAAACCCTGAAATTCATGCCAGCATCTCTAAAAGTAGTTTTTAAACCAAGCAGTCTAAGACGGTGCAGTGCAGTGACACACCCGTCTGATCCTTGCATGCTAAGGATTGACAGCAGAAACACAGCACAAATCATTGTTTTGGGAAATCACCCTCTTACTGTTTGTATAAGAAGTGAAAACTTTACACTTGCAGTGAAGATCTTCCATTGTGGGGGGATTGCTGCATGTGAGGGCTGAGTGGTAGAAGAGTCTAATGAGCTCTTAGTTGGTAGAAACAGAAGACAACATTCTGTGGACACAGTCAGGGATATGCTTGTCTATTCCCTATAAGAATAAGTTGTGCCGGGCGGTGGTGGCGCAAGCCTTTAAACTCAGCACTTGGGAGGCAGAGGCAGGCGGATTTCTGAGTTTGAGGACAGCCTGGCCTACAGAGTGAGTTCCAGGACAGCCAGGCCTACACAGAGAAACCCTGTCTTGAAAAAAAAAAACAAAGAAAAAGAAAAGAATAAGTTATTGCAGGGTTTTAAGCCAGGAGAATGGTAGAAAGCCATTCTGAGTAGGATAGCCACCCAAAGATCTGAACTAGGTTTTAATTCCCACTTCGCCATATGACTATTCTAATTTTATTTTTAAAGAAGATTTTCTAAACTTGATTGATTTGATTGTGGAGTGTGTGTGTGTGTGTGTGTGTGTGTACACACATATTACCATGTATGGGTAGAGGTCGGATGTCAACTTCTAGGAGCTGTTTTTCTTTAATTTCTTCCATGTGGGTCCCAGGGATTTGAACTCAGATCTTTTGGGCCCAGCAGCGAGTGCTTTTAGCTGCTGAGTCATCTTGCTGGCCACCATGTGGTTACTCTCATGGGCAGTTTACCCATCTGAGAAATGGGTGATATCTCCCTCCTATTTGGATGAGAACTTATAGATATGGTGTCAAGAACCATTTGCAACATGGAGAATATGCTCCACAGTCAGCATCAACCTCCTAGCGGTGAGGAAGATGAGGAAAGCTGTCTGTAGTCATGGATACACAGAAAGCCTCTAGGGTCAGACCCCACCAGCAGCTCTGTGAAGTTATAGGTACAGTGTCCAGCTACAGAACTGTTTTGTTTTTTATTTTTTTCTTTGACTTTGATTTTGTCCTTTCTGGTTTTGGAAGAGTGCTGATGGCTTTTATAATTAAAGTTGTCAATTCAGAGCATCCAATAGTCTTCCCTTTCTCTGTTTGCATTTTAAGTTAGGATGGAAGCCTCGTGTAGGCTGTCTGTCGCCTGTTGGCAGATAACCAGCTCAGGTCACAACAGAGGAGAAACTGCTGAACTGTGGTCTCTTGATCATACCTCAGGCAGGTTGGACTACAACATTCTCCCCGCCTGGGTGCGTACCCAGACTTTGCTGTTCAGACTTGCCCTCCCCTCCCCCGAGGCTTGCCCCAATCATGCCCCAAGCAGGACTTGAGGGGCCTGTGTAATCCTGAAGAATTCCGTCGTCAGGAAGGTTTTCTTTGGGTTCATGTTGGCAGTTTGCCTGTTGGGCAAATGGTTTGTTGGTTTGTGGTTGACCACATAAACAGCACGTGCAAATGAGATATTTGTAATTCATTTGGGAGAAAGAGAAATGGTGCGGGTGTTGCAGCTGGTGGGCCAGGGTGCATGCGTGGCATAGCAGGAAGAGACACCTGCAGCTGCCTTAGAGTGAGCCCACGCCTCTGCACACTGGTCTCAGACCTGCCTGTTTATGACTTCTGGGCCCCGTGTCACTCCCAATTCATCTTCTGCACTGAATGGAATTTCAAATATATCTGTGGATCTCTCCTTAGCTTTTTTAAAAGCACATTTAGGTTTAAAATCAAAGATTTCTATCCATGTTGTGTTATCTTGATTTTTTTTTTTAAATCATGTACATTTTAATCTAGAGGACGACATTGCTGTAATTGCTAACTACCAGTGTGACTTTGGTCACAGGCATATCATCAGCACCTCCATTTGCAGCTCTTGGGTCCGTATTGGACATGGGATGAAAAAATGACATCCTGCCCAGTCAGCATGCCTCCCAAGATCTCATTTTGTAATAGACGTAATTTCCAGCCTTGGTGATTCAATTCAATGTGACCTTGAAACTAGATGGTTCTGCACAGATGCCTTGCAGAGTTAAGTGGACTGCTGACTCAGGGGTCTCTCTGTGTGGAGCCTTCAAGTGGCCTGTCCTGCAGGCTGTCAAAGTTTACAAGCATTTGGCCTCAGCACCAGCAGGTGTCAGGTGGAGAGAAGGCATTCTCCAGGAAAAGTGGCTGACAGTGGAGGCTCTTATAGCCTGTGTGTTGCTCTGATTCCTCCAAAGACTTCATGAATATTAATTCCGTTAACCCTCACTGCACTTTTTATGTGACAGCTGGGGGAACCCTGCACACTCAAAGTTTAAACACTGTGTCCAGTGTGGCAGTGTACATTTGCTACAAAGTAGCAGAGTGGGATGGGGTGCAGCTCCTCGTTAGAGTCTATGCCGGTAACCACCATAGATGTGGGGCAGGCTCTCACAAAAGGCAGCTGTGGGTCTTAACTTGGACCTTTGGGAGCTGTGTCATGGAGCCTGGTGTGTGTGTGTTTGTGTGTGTGTGTGTCTGTGTGTGTGTGTGTCTGTCTGTCTGTCTGTCTCTCTCTGCTTTTCTAGATAGGGTTTCTCTGTGTGTCATAACCCTGGCTGGCTATCTTGGACTCTTTGTAGACTAGGCTGGCCTTGAACACAGAGAGATCCACCTTCCTCTGCCTTCTGAGTGCAAGCATCGAAGGCCTGCGCCTTCACACCCAGCTAGGTTTCTGACTCCTTAATGTAGGAAGTCAAATGTCATCCAGTGGCAGAGGCCTTTGCCTGCAGAGGCCTTTGCCTCAATGTGTGAGGTTTTGATCCCCAGTACTACAGAAAGGAAAAGTATTATTGTTAATGGTTGCATAGGTAAGTGATGTAAGTTTCATGTGAATGGAAAGTTTATTTGGAAATAAAAGTAGTAACAAATAGTTAAAAAGCCTTCCAAAAGGCTCCATTAATTGCAGTCAAGTCCTTAGTAACAGCATCTAGACTGAGATACATTGTATTCTGAGACTGACCTCATTAAGTGCTTCACTCTTGGTTTGTGGTGGTGAAAGTTAGTTTTGAGATGGTGTTCTCCTTGAATTCAAATAATCCTTCTGCCCCAGCCTTCTGAATAATAGGAACTGCAGTGCCAACACACTCAATTCACTCCTGACCTGAGTCTAGTGTATGTGTTCTGTGCTGTCATATTTGCCAAACTCCTCAGTGTAATACCTTTGAAGATAGGCCCAGAAAATTTCCCAAGACCCATGTTTTTAGTTTTTGTTTTGTTTTTGTTTTTTTCTCTGCTTAATTTTGTTGTGGTTAAACCCAGTGTGAGTTTCTCCATCCGTGGGGAATTGTCTCCATAGTGACCAGGAACAGGGACTTAGAAGTCATTGGTGAACACTCTAGAGAGTCTCCACAGAGATAGTGCTGCCTTGCACAAGACCTCGGTGACACCTGTGGCCCCAGCTGTGCTGTGGGAGGACTGATTTGGGTGTCGCCCCACCTTGATAACATTTGGGAACAAGGCAGAGGAGCCAGTCTTGATGGATAGCCATTAGTCAAAATGATGTCATAGAACTATAAAAGATTCCATGGGCTTTGAGGACTCATTTCAGATTTGGAAGATTATACAGAAGCATGGTTATCATTATCATAAACTAATACCATGTGGATGTATTCGTACCAATTCACCCAACTTTTGTACTTTACCGTAAACTTTTATTTATTAATCACCTGAACATAGAGAAGTGACCTAGTGAGTAGTTCTACTTAGCAATTAAAAACAAGTCTGAGGAGAGACGGTGCTTCGAGCATCACTCTGTGTGATGCAGTGAAAGTCTGTCGTACCATTCAGTCCCAGGCAGTTGAGGCTTGCTTCCATCCACGGTTGCTTAGTTTTCTTTCTTTTTTGATGATGGAGATTAAGCATAGTACCTCAGCACGTGCTAGACAAGTACTGTGCCACTGGCCTGTGGCCCCTGCCATCCCTACCCCTGACCAAGCCAGCTCAGTCAGCCAAACAGGGACTCTGAGGGAGGGAGGATTGCAAAGAAAAAGACAACTAGACAACATTATAACCTGACCCCAGCCAGTTCTGAAGCTGAAATGGGTTTATTTTTTTTATCATTCTAGGTACATATAAAGATATGGTCAGTCCTAAGGCATAAACAAAGTAGTTAAGGCATAGACAAATGTCCCACGATTACTGGATTCAGAGTCTTAACAAGACCCGTCAAGATACAAACAGCACATTCTCAGCTGGATTCATCCTGAACCTACTTTCTAGTCCTAGCCCAGTGTCAAATTCCGGCCAAATTCCTAGCTCTGTGGCCCCCAAAGCTCTCCACATACTCCCTTTTAACTTTGAGTTGCCCACATTTGTCTGGCACATTATGGTAAGCCCTGAACTTCCAAAACTGGGAAATTGGCCTTCTACCCAGTGCTTCAGGGAGAGTTGGTGTCAGGCTGTTTCTCTCTGCCTTTTCATCCCAGTCAGTCATGGCTGGATCATTTGGAAGGTTTGAGGAGAGGAGGTCACTGTGGCAGTTCACCCATGACAGAAAGCAGAGAGCAGCCAATGGGTCAGAAGAAACCTATCTGTTCGCCAAACCCGTCAAACACTGCTCTAGGGAACGTGTCACGATTTCATCCAGGCTGGTCTCCCTGTCTTTCCTTGCTGTCTAGTCTTGTCTCCATGTCAGTCTCAGTCCCTGTGGCTCTTCCTTCAGCTCCAGCAGATTGCTAACAGCTGGCCCAGTCAGTCCAGGGTATGGACTGAGCCCTTTCTTTGCCCAACACGTCACCGTTCCCACCCACAGCCGGCACACCCTTCCATAGTCTTCCCAGGCTCGGCCGAATCGTCCCGATGGTTCCTCGAGATGAAACACGTGATGAGGACCCATGCAGCTGTTTGTTCCCGCCTGCTTCAGAACTGTCACCCTTCTCTACATCTGTCTCTTCTGGCTGGGATTGTTGGCAAAGCCACAGTTGTCTTCCTATGTACACTGGGCAGAACGGGCTCCACTTATGTGTCACTCGCCACGCTAGGAGCAAGGGCTGTGTCAAGTACCCGTCGCTGACGGTTATGTGAATAACACGAAAGTCAGTCCACTTGGAGGGAAATAAATGTGTCAGGAATGAAGAGCCTACTGTGTAGAATTTTAGTTTACTGTACCTTTCTAGAGTTACGGTTTGGAAACTGTGGAATTTTCCAGAAATCTGACCTGGTATCCATTTCCTCTTGCTCCCTGCTCCCATCTGCCCTTGCTGTTCTGAAGTCAGAGTTGCAGCCTCAGTTTACCCTCAAGGTTCAAGGTGAAAGAAAAGAAACATAAGGAGGTCTGAAGTTCTGTAGTAGTTCCCAAAAGGAGAAATCGTAGGGACTTATCCTCTCTGTGATCACCTTCACCGCTGGTGTGTTTTCAGGGTCCCAGCTGGGTGGACAGATGGCCTGGGAGGTAAGGATGTATGTGTCTCTCTGTGATTCTAAAGCACATTACTTCCCTATGATCGTTCATCCCACTGTCTGTAGCTGTAAGGTACTTTAACACTCATATTTAGAGATGGAAAAGGGAACACGCAAATATAAAAGATAAAGCTCAAGAAGGGGGCATCTTGCTCGTCAAGATGGCTGAGTGGGTAAAGGCACCTGCTACCAATCCTGACGACCTGAGTTCAATCCCTGGGACCTACGTGGTGGACGGAGAACCAACTCCCACACTCTGACCCCCTGCCTCATTCTCAAATAAGCGAACCACACCCACAATATATAGACTCACATGCACACATACATACACAGACTTATACACACACACACACACACTGACTAGAACATACCCAAGTCCTTCTGGGTGTAACTGGCTGAGGACCATACTGAGGGAGGAAGGAGTGTTCTCAGAGAAGATGTGAGGTAGGGCTGTCTGACTGTCCTTGTTAATCAAATCTGATGTCAACTTCTGGTTGATGAGGCTTGTTTTGTCTTTGTTAAGGATAAATCAAGACAGTGAGCAGTTTAAACACTCTTTTAACTCACTGTTAGTCAAATGCCCCATTTGGTGAGAAGTTGCCAGCTAGCCTGTATCTTGGGGAATCATAACTTTAACCCTGAGGACAGGCAGCCATCACTTACCCGTGTGAATGGTTCTGAGGGCATGATCCTGTGTCAGTTGAACACCATGCACTTACACAAGCTAATAATGTTGCTGGTGATACAACCTTGTGCGGCCAGTGTCCTCTGTTGGCTGGTCCCTGACCTAAGTGTTGGTGTGTGGGGTGTGACTGTTCTTAGAATTGATTGTGCTAGATGTTCTCATTCAGCCACATTTTATCCACATTGTTGAAAGGTGAGATGGGGCACGTGACCCCCTTGAGGTATTTGTTAGCACACACAGGCATTTATCCATTGAGCTGCTCCGTATGGAAAGTGGTTTGGGGTGCTCCATCAAATAGGCACGAAGGGAAACCTTCAGCACAAACACATAAGCAGAAGAGAGAGCTCGCTGAAGTCTGAACAATTGCCTCTTCCTCTGTCCTAACAACCCCAGCCAGTGCAGCCAGTTCTCAGCCATCCTGTTGGAGTGGCTCAGCTCGATTCAGTTTTCTTACATACAAACTTTGGGCAATGGCGTCATCCCAGTCTCCTTTGAAATCATGTTTATAGCTTGTTTATAGTTCATCTTGAGGGTGTAATATCATCAAGTTTCCAGTCTCCAAAGATAGTGTATGCACTGTATTTTATTATGGTATCAATCAGTATTACTCATTAAGGGTTAAGAGCACACATTGCCCCTGCAGAGGACTCAAGTTCAGTTCCTAGAACCTGAACCCACATCGGGCACTCAAAACTGCCTGTAAACTCAACTCCAGATGATCTTATACTCTCTTCTGAACTATGTGTACACAGATACACTACACTACACCACACACACACACACACACACACACACACACCATAATTAAAAATAAGCCAGTGTGGTGGCACATGCCTTTAATCCTAGCACTTGGGAGGCAGAGGCAGATCTTGAACTCTGTGAGTTCCAGGCCAGCCTGGTCTATATAGTAAAATTCTGTCTTTAAAAAAAGGGGAGGGGTGGAGGTGGAAAAATGGCTCAGTGATAAGAGCACTGACTGCTCTTCCAGAGAGCCTCAGTTCAATTCCCAGCAACCACGTGGTGGCTCACAACCATCTGTAGTGTGATCTGACGCCCTCTTCTGGTGTGTCTGAAGAGAGTTACAGTGTACTCATATACAGTAAGTAAGTAAGTAAATAAATAAATAAACAAGGAGGGGAAGTAGAAAAGGAAATTTTTTTCTTTATAACTACAGAAGAATCACCTTCTGTCCTCCAGTTTGTTTTACAACCTAAGAGGATGCAGCATTTTAGTTCCCCATCACCCAATTCACTTTCCAAAAAGCTGACCAGGTAATATGCTCCGTATATATAACCTATGAGAAGATGGCTTTCTTCTCTAAGGAGTCCGTTTTCTAGACCAGATACTGAGTTACCCATGAGCTTTGGCTGCCCTTGCCCTGTTACCAGTGTCCACTCATTCGTACGCCGTTCTCCATCACGGCCCAGACAAAAGCAGCTGGCTTACCTTGGTTTTCCAAGATAAGTTTCTCTTCTCAAGTGACAGAAGTGGACTTTGCAAAGAATATGGGATTGTTTTTTTCCCAAGGAGCATGAAAACAAATCCTGTTGGAATACCAGTGAAGGAAGCAGAGGGGTAGTTTGGGCCAGCTTAGTATGTCAGTGCACTACTGGCTACAAACCAGCACGCCGATTCCTTGCTGCTAGCCATGAGCATTGTGGGACTGCAGTGGGAACCATGCTGTGGTGACCCTGGAGGGTTTCGTGAGGTTCCATTTCACCTGTCTCACCCCACTGGGCTCAGTGGTTCACTGTAGTCTCACCCCACTGGGCTCAGTGGTTCACTGTAGTCTCACCCCACTGGGCTCAGTGGTTCACTGTAGTTACACGGGACGTTGTGTGGTTGGTTCTCTGCATAGATTCTATGTCCTCAGACTCAATGACCTGTACTGACCATGCAGACTCTTTGATTGTTCCCCTAACAGTTCAGTGCGACACCTGTTTACCTAGCACTTATTTTGTTAGGTGGTCTAGCGATGGTTTAAGTCGATAGGAGGAGGATGTGTGTAGGTTATATGCAAGCTCTGCACCGTTTTATGTAAGGCAGTCTAGCACACATGGATTTGGGGAATCTATCCCCAGGATGCTCAGGGATGAGTATCAACTTGGCTCATGGTCTTTTCTTTTTATTAGATATATTCTTAATTTACATTTCAGATGTTGTCCCCTTTCCTGGTCCCCCTCCCGAAAAATCCCCTAATCCATCCCCCACCCCTGATCACCAGTCTATCCACTCCAGCTTCCCTGTCCTGGCATTCCCCTACACTGGGGCATCGAGCCTTCTCCAGACCAAGGGCCTCTCCTCCCTTTGATGTCCAACAAGGCCATCCTCTGCTACATATGCAGCTGGAGCCATGGGTCCCTCCACGTGTACTCTTTGGTTGGTGGTTTAGTCCCTGGGAGCTCTGTGGGTACTGGGTGGCTCGTATTATTGTTCCTCCTATGGCGCTGCACGGTCTTTCAAGCGATGGCCTAATAGAACCCTAGTGACTGTTCCTTGTCAAATAAAACAGTGGTTTAAAGAACATAAAATGAAATAAAATAAAGCAGCAAAACAAGAAGTTTCATCCACAGCACAGTGCGTAAAGCTCTCATCTTGTTCCTGTACAAAGATGGTGCATCTAGAATTCTCTGCAGAAAACTCAAGCTCTGGGTAGAGACTGAAACTTCTGGCTTTTTAAGTATTAAAAACAACTGTGTGTTTCTCTTGTGACATCCTCAAAGCCTGTCTTGTCTAGATAGGCGGACTGGCTCATAGGTTCAGACTGACTTGATAATCAAACAAAAAGCTAGAAGTCAGAAGTGGAATCCTCACAGTGCCTGAGGTAGGCATAGGCGTGTGTATACAGGCTGATTTCCTTCTGGCTAATTCATGGAATTCCAGGGATGCGATGTCTCAGCTTCAGCCCGAGTGGAATGTCTTGGTTCCCTTTGCTTGCATTCAGAAGTGTGGGACTGCCTACCTATCTGAGTCTGTGGACTTTGTCCACCTTTGAGCTCTGGATGTTTCCAGAGGTCCTCAAAGTTCTGTGGAGATCCCTGAACCTAGTGCTGGAGAAAACTCAGTGAACTTAAATTAATTGACCCCACTCCCCTTTTTAAGACACAGTCTTGTGGCATAGTCCTGGCTGCTGTGGAATTTACGTAGACCATGCTGGTCTCAGGCTCGTGTTGGTCCCCGGCCTCTTGCTTGTCTGTCTGTACTTGGGCACAGGGAGGGTACACCACCACCCATCAGCTTACTCTCCTGACCCCCTGATTCCAACTGTTGTGGAGGCACAGGGAGAGTGCCCCATTTCTCGGGAGTTATTTCACATTTATGAACTGTTATTATAAGAGTGTCACCAAGAACAACTACACCAGGAAAGTCAAGAACTATCATAGGGTCACATTCCTAGAATTCAAAATCCAGGTCCCGAATTTCACACGAAGGAAAATATTGACAGAGCATGTTAGCCTCATGTGTTCTTACATTGGAACCTTTGCTTTTCCCATGTTTCCTTTGAGTATAATTTCGATCATTTCTGAACTGTTAACTTGCAAAAAACAAACATCCGCAGAGCTGGTGCTGAGGCTCAGTGGTAAGAGTATTTTCCTAGCATAGGCCAACCTCTAGATTTGATTTTGCAACACTGAAGGAAAAAAATTAACATTATACAAAGTTTTATGTGGTTGATGTTGGGAGGAGGGCAGAACTTGTTTTAAAAGTTCTTTTCAGTGTTGGAATAGGTAAAACTTACTATCTAGAACCATGTTTTAAAAATCTATATCTTTATGTGTCTTAGAGTATATTTGCCTAACAATGGAAAATATGTATATATTCAATGCAGGAAAGTTTATATATAGGGTTGGGGGTGTAACTTAGTTGGATGGACAAGATTGGATATGTCCAGGGTGGTCTGGCCCTATGTAGCTCAGGTTACCCGTAGGCTGCTTGCCTCTCATGCATGGAACCCCAAGTCTGGTCCCCAGCACCACAAAGTCAGCTTCGGTGGTATCCGCCTATAATTGTAGCAATCAGGTGGCAGAGACAGGAGGAGCAGAAATATCCAGGGTCATCCTTTGTCATTCCCAGTCCAAGGCCAGCCTAAGTTCTATGAAACCCTGTCTCAAAGAAATAAGGTGAGAGCCAGGAAGAAAAGTTACATGTAAGGCTGGTTGGACAGAGTTCACCTGGGGCTGGAGAGATGGTTCAACAATTAAGAGCTCTGACTGCTCTTCCAGAGGTCCTGAGTTCAATTCCCAGCAACCACTTGGTGGCTCACAACCATATGCAGTGGGCCTCCGATGCACACGTCTGGGCTGTCTGAAGACGGCTACAGTGTACTCATATACATGAAATAAAGAAATAAATCTTTACAAAAAAATCAGCTATGTGCAGGATGGTTATAGTAAGACTGTATCTCCTTCACTACCGTTCCTTAAAACCATTTAAAACATCCCTCAATGCATGTCCACAGTGAGAGGTTTATCACCGCAGGCAGTTAGTGATGTGTGACTTTCCAGAGCCCTTTACAAAGTTGCTGAATTTGTTTTTGTTTTTTTCTTTTCTTTTTCTCTTTCATTGTTTCCCTCTGATGTGGCCATTGTGTTGACAACCTACTGTGTCTCCGCTATTGAATTTTTTTCTTTTCACCGTGAAGAAAACCTCCCAAGGTAAGTGCTGGCATGGACCTGGGCATCAGCACTGAGTTAGTATGCCGCCATTATGATCCCAATTCATCACAGGAATCTGTGGGTGGTTCCTGGCCACCGGGGAACTAAGACTAGCATTCTAATTTAAAATTTAAGCCTGACTCAGCAGTTCATGTTGGCACTGATGTAAGAGCAGCATGTTGCTTACCCTACGTTGGTGATGTTCTTAACCATTGTTACAGTCTCAGAAGATGTTTGACTCTGTAGACCTGTATGCCAGGGAGTGGTTCTGGCCTGTTGATCTCCAAAGGGAGTTTAGCAAGAAGAAACAGGTGCTGGCCCATGGCCTAAGAGTGGGATAGCTGCGGTGGTTGGCATAACTGTGCTGGCTAGTTATGTCAACTCCACACAAGCTAGAAGGCCTCTCAGCTGAGAAAATGCCCCAACAGACTGGCATGAAGGCAAGTCTGTAGGACATTTTCTTAATTCATCATTGATATGGGAAGGCCCAGCTTGTTGTAGGTGGTACCACCCTTGAGTGGGTGGTCCTGGGTTCTATAAGAAGGCAGGCAGAGCAAACCATAAGAGCATGCCAAGAAGCAGCACCCCTCCGTGGCCTCTGCATCAGCTCCTGCCTCCAGGTTCTCACACCTTTCCTTCCCTGGATCATAGACTTCAAGATGTGAGCTGAAACAAACCCCCTCCTTCCCATGTTGCTTTTGATCATTGTGTTTTACAGCAGCAATGACTGTGAGTGGTCCTTCTAGAAAGCAGAAGAATAAAAACAGGTCCTCAGGAATAAAATTTGGTAACTAGTTACAAACTATCTTTCTGTCTTGCCAACAAGAGTCAATATCTTTGGGAAGGTTTTCCACACATTCACATAGACCGTCCATACTGATTCTGTATGTTGGGTCAGAGCTCTTGGCCGATTACAGTGACTGCTAGTTAGAGCTGTCCCGCTGCCTTTGGCAACTTTTGACGACATTTTTACTGATGGAAACCCCAGAGGTTCAAGTATAAATGGCATAGTCATGAGAAGGTATTTAAGTGACTGGCCCTGTAGAAATGGAAGTGGATTTGTTAGAGAGATGTTTAGTACCACAAGTCACTAGAAAAGTGACCAACCCTGGGTAATGGCACTGATTACAGCCCATGCTATCTAAGATAGAATGAGGGCAAACTCCTCCCTGTGGTCAGAGTCTAGGACACATGAGAACATGGGAGAAGAGACAGGCTTGCTTCCCCTGGGGCTGTGAAGAAAGCTCTAACGTAGCTCTTGGATTACAGAAAACTGATCAAATGTTATTTCATGCCTTCTGTTTATTGAAAGCATCATTCGTATTGTCTTTGGCACTAAGCGTCTGAACTCCAGCAAGGAAGGCATGCACTGAATAAATAATAGGAGGTGTCTCTAGAAAGAGGAAGTAGCTCATGTTTCTGAAGCCAGCTGAGCTGGGCGGCATGGTCAGATCTGGAGGTTCCCGACAGTTGTCCCTGAGTAATTGCTGAGGTGATTATAATCCATAAAATCTACAGTCTTAAGGTTTTCTGCACCAGGAGGATATATGTTCCTTTGTCTGTCTGGATCTTTTCTTTGCTCCCAGAGGTTTCAACGTATATAGTCATCCTGGTCATAAGATAACCTTGTTTCCCACAAAGAAAGCCAGTGTGTTCCTGGAACCGTTCCTCCTGTGGCTGCTCAGAGAAAGATACACATGGAAGTTGACAAGGCGCAAGGACATTTTTAACAACCACCACTACTTTTTACGTGCTGCATTCTGGTGCATAGTGGGTATGCTGAAGATCATGCCTAAGAATGGCCCTGAAATTCTCAAAAGTAATGTTAAATCGTCACGTTAAAAATATATAACATTAAAATACTTAATAGATTAGCCTGAATCCAAGAAAGTGATGAAACAGAGTAAAATATATGAAAGACACAGAAGTAGACTTAGGGACTGTATGTATTGAAAATAAGTGGGAAAAACAGAGGCGCTGTGAATGCTTTGTAAGATGATGAGATTTGGGCATCAGTGATCAGAGGCCTTAGGGCAGATGGGGTGATTTACCTTAACAAATTATTAAGCAGGAACAACTTTATATGAGGCAGACTTAGTCTCCATGTTGTGATAGTGGTGAGCTGAATGTGTGTGTGATATGAAATAAGTTGTTCTGGGACCATTGGGTATTTAGATATATGACATTCATAGGATGGGAAGTTCCCATTCTGACCGTGCAGTCAGAAATGACATACTAGGGGATCAGGGTCACCTCCGATAAGTTCAACTGAAAAACGTAAAGCCTGTGCTTGGGATGCAGACCTAAGTTCAAACACCAGGACCCACTCATGTGGTGGGAAGAGAAACTGGACTCCCAAAAAATCTGTCCTCTGACTTCCACAGGCAAATACTGTCGTTAATGTATCCACCTGGATGCATGCATGGATGGATGGATGGATGGATGGATGGATGGATGGATGGATGGTTGGATGGATAGATGGACAGATGGATACATAGATGATAGATAGATAGAGATGGATCGATGGATGGATGGATGGATGGATGGATGGATGGATGTGGTTATAGGTTTTTAAGCCTGTGCTTAAAGGAGCTGGAGATACATCAGGGTTAGTGAGGAATAGATTAATAGACCAAGGCCCAAAGGACCCAAGAAATGTGGAGAGACAAATCTAATGTTTTGTGTGTGACACTCAGGTACAAATAGCTCCAAGGCAGAACAAAGTTGCTGGCAGCTTCATGGGCAGGCCGAGGTGTAGGGTCCCCTTTACATCCTTGCTAAACTCCCGGTACTATAGTCCGGACAGTACGTTGAGACCAGGACTTGGGTGGCAGGTAAAGGTAAAACAAAGGAGAGTCAGCTGTCAGGCAGAGCCTGTCAGGTCTAAAGTCATGGTGTTACAGTGTGGTAGCACTTTCCTGAAATCCCAACACTTGGGCTGAGGCAGGCCAACCTGGGCCACATAGCGAGACCCTTGACTCAGTAGGACAAAACATAGCCTATAATGCCAGCACCCAGGGGCAGGAGCAGGAGAATCTCTATAAAGTCAAAGCTACCCAGGTCTACATAGCCAGTCCAAACCAGCCAGAGCTATTTGGTGAGACACTGACTCTGTCTTAGAACAAAGGAGTTAACAAAAACCAGTAACTGATACAAATACACACTTCCCAATCCAGGGAGTCTCAAGGATTGAAGGTGGTGTAATAAAGCAATTTCAGGATTCAGGTGCGTGGATACCACAGGAAGAAAAGGATGTGATTCCATGTCTTTAAGGATCCCACAGCCATCTTTAAAAACAGCGTCTAGCAGTGAGGATGTGTCTCAGTGGCAGAGCACTAATCTAGTGTGCACAAGATCCCAGGTTTAATCCTTAGTGATACACAGCAGAGCAAAAGCACAACGTGAGACATACATTCAGAGGTAAAGAAGGTAAATATGAGTAAGAATATAGATCCAAAAAATGCTTCTGATATTAAAGTGCTAGGGCCAAACCTTAAACGCACTTGTTACGTTTAAGGAGATTTTTTTAAAAAGCTAGATTGCACAATGTTAGCAAGAAATGGATATTACATAACTCAAGGAACCAATAACCCATTAAAAATTCTCAGTCTGAAAAATCCAAAGCCTAAATTGTTAGTTTATAAGATTCTGTAGTAGATTAGATCAAGCTGTGAACATGGGCAAGTAGATAATCTTAAGATGAGATTCGAAAGAGACAGATAACTGAAGATCCACAGTTTTTTTAAAAAAAAAATAAGTAAACCCAGATCTTCCCTTCTTCAGAAAAATCAATGTCAACTGCAACTCTGGGATGCTTTCAGAAGGTAACGGGAGGAGGTGGCCATGGTTCTCTCACAACCTTTCACAGGCGAAGCTGAAAGCCAGACATAAGAGAAATTGACTCCGTGCACTTGTAAAATGTTCTCCTCTGCTAGGGACTGCATTAAGTGTAAAGACAAGCGGTATGCTGGGACAAATATTTAGAAAACACCCAAGAAAGGATTTGTATCCAGATTATACCAAGATCCCTCAAATCCAGAGAAAGAAAGAAAGAAAGAAAGAAAGAAAGAAAGAAAGAAAGAAAGAAAGAAAGAAAGAAAGAAAGAAAGAAAAAAAACAAGACCTCAACTTAAAACTGGACAAAAAAATCTGAATAGACATTTCTCCAAAGAGGATTCACAGGTGTCTGATATGTAAATAAATAAGCCAATAAAGGCGCAATCATGTCATTAGAAAATCTACATTAGGGGCTGGAGAAATAGCTCAGTGGTTAAGAGCAACAACTGTTTTTCCAGAGGTCCTGAGTTTAACTCCCAGTAACCACATAGTGGCTCACAACCATCTATAATGGTATGCAATGCCCTCTTCTGGTATGTCTGAAGACAGCTATGGTGTAATCATATGAAATAAATAAATAAATAAATAAATAAATAAATAAATAAATAAATAAATAAGCAAGCCTCAACATCAGCATTAAAAAAAAAAAAACTTAAAAGAAAAAAAAAAGGAAAATCCACATTAAAACCCATGAGATACCACCATACACTGTAGGATGCCTAAAGTCTCCAAATCTCACCAAAATCAAAACGAAGGCTGTGCAGCAGCAGAACTCTTTTGTCACTGTCAAAATGAGGCAGAGGGTGCAAGCATCTGGAAGACAGCCCCCAGCTTCTGAAGAACCTAACTATATTCCTACCACATGACCCAGTGATGGAGCTTCTAGGTATTTCCCCAAGCCAACTGAAAGTTTGGATCTACTGTTCGCAAGTGTCTATGGTGGTTTGATTCATGATGACCAGATACTGGAACTGAGATGACTCCCAGTAGGAGAGTGGATAAGGAATCCGGGCATAATCTTTGATACAGTATCATTCAAGGATAAAGAGAAAGGAGCAACCCATCCCTACAGAAGGCACAGGGGACCCCTCAGTGCATGTTAATAAGTAGAAAAGGCCAGCCTGAGAAGGTTAGATGCTGGGCTCTAAGATCTCATTATAAATCTACAGTGTTCTGGAGGAGGTGCAAGTACATGCCCATAGAAAATAGTGTCCACAGCTCTACAACTCAGTACTCAGCGAAGCAAGGAGAGACAGACAAGTCTGCTGGAGCAGGGCGTGGCCCCTTCCTGATAGACAGAGCCCCAGAGAGAGAAGGAGCCCCCAAACCTAAGTTGTTTGTAGCTTATCTTTTGAATTTGTCTGTTTGTTAAGCTTTTATAAGTTCTGAATGGAGAAGCATTTCTCTCAGATACTGGCCACCTGCCTGCCTTGTAGTAATCTGCCCCGATGAACACTCTGCAGTGCTTGTGGGAGCAAGGTCTGTGTCTCTCAAGAACGATGGCCCTTTAGGCAAACATGGAGACACTGGTTTATACACCTGTAGATTAAGAAAGACTTTGTTTCATAAGCGTCAAGGTATGAGAGGTGTGTCTGTCTCTCATAGTGCAAAGGCAGTATTGCGATTGCTTCTTGGTTGAGCCATCTTTCGATAACCTGGATTTTGGCGGGTACTGGTATACAAGGAAAAGAAGGGTTGTTCTATTCACTGTGTTTTATTGTACAAGATAAGGAGGAGGAGGCATTTGGGAAGGAATAAAAATATCTGCTAATCATTTTTGTTTTGGTCGTGTCTGCTTTTAGTCAGTTTGCTCATTGTAAATGTATGAGCAAACAATACCTTATAATGTACTGTATAATTTATTTTAATATTTTAATCTTGTGAATTAAATTGATTTTCAGTTTTTAAGAACATTGTGAAGAGGCTGCACACATGCAAGGCAAGGGCCCTAGCGGGGAGCTGTGCCCTGTCCAAGTAGTTAGTTCTCAAAGCCCACATTGTGTAAAGGGGCTCACTGATGACACTGGTTCGGTGGTGTGTGTCTGTAATTCCAGTACTTGGGAGTTCATGGCAGAGATATAGAGTTTGACACTAGCCTGGGCTACATAGTTAGACCCTGTCTCCCAAAACAAAGATATGTAGCTAAACACACCGAAAGCTGTTTTATAAACGTTTCTCAGGAAGATGAGAACCTGTTCAGCTCTGCCATCCGAGATCTGGGTTTGCTCCATCTGTCTTTGTTTCTGTGGTGGTCTGCTGCCTCTTCTGCCTTGCTGAGATAAAGTATTGGGCCAGGCTTCTGAGCCTGCGCTCTGTGGCTCCCAGGGTTCAGACTGTGTAGTAAGTATAAAACACACAGTGGATTTCTAAGGTCTCAGACAGGGGTGAGAGGAAAAAATGTAGCACAAATATTTTGTGCTATACTAAAAAAAAAAATTAGTATGTACTAGGTTAACTAAAATACATTACTAAAGCAAATTTGTCTTCCTTTTGCATATGAATATGTCCCAAAGACAGTTTAAATTACAGACATACGGGGCTCCCATTGCCGCCGTGCTGGACGGCGCTGAAGAGATACGTCGCTTTGATGTTACATCTCAGCCACAGGTGCTACTCTTAGCTTTCGCTGGTCTCTTTCCTTCCTTGTGTTTGGACTTGGGCCTCTGCTGTCAGGTGTCAATGGCAGTCTACACTTCCCCATCTACCTCTGTTCCCCAGCTTCTGCTCTCAGGAACTCTGTGTGGCATGGATGGTCAGACCTGCACAAGTAACAGTGGTCTTTCCTGCCTACCGTCTGCCACCCCTTCAGTCTTCCTCACAGAAGGGAAAGCTCGGGGTTGAACACGGGCCCTCAGGATGGCATGTGTGCGTGGGTAAATTCTCCAGAGGAGGAACGTTGGGGTAGGAATGGTGATGTGCATACAGGCAGGAAAAAGGAAGCAATTGATGTGTTAGGGAGTAGTGGGGGCTGGACAGCTCCTGTCTGGTGTGTGTGAGTCCCTGGGTTCCATCCTCAGTGCTGGGGGTGGAGGGTGGGGTGAAACGAAACGTTGAATGTTAGAAACGGAGAGAAACGGTAGCTTATGGAGAACCTACCGTCAGGTCTCAGTCGCGTAGGTCGGAAAGATTATTTGGGATTTTGATGTGTTCGTAAGCAGTAGCATGCATGCAAGAAATTGACCTGGGTGCAGATGCAAGATTCACCAGTGAGTGCAGGAGGGGTAGACAGCAGGGCCGGCCTGCCGCACTGGAGCTGCCCGTGTGCTGGCCTGAGACAACAGTGCGTTCCTCTAAAGGTAGCGTCAGCCCAGGTCGCCTGTGGCTTTAGCGCAGGCTCCAGTCTGAAGGATCCACCACCATCTGGGACTTGCTCGTGCTGTGGCTTACAATCCCCCTGCTCCTCAGAACCTGCCTACAAGCTCAGACACACGTAGCTAAAGCCAGTGATGTGGCCAACCCGCTCTCAGTAGGATGAGGCATTACCGCTCCTTCTGAAGGTCCGACAGGTCACAAGGCCAACGTGGGAGCACCTAACCCTCTCAAGGAGGGTGGGAGTCATTTGGTGGAATAGCAGCACAATTCTATCACACTCTACCATTCTAATGCATTTTATTTATTTCTGAAAGACCTTCGGAAACACAACACCGTGTACTTCCGTCTTCACGTTAGACTGTTCACCCCCTCACCCGTTTTGTGCCTGGCTTCATTCAGAGTCAGTTATTCTCACTGTGTTCTGTGCCCAAGCATGGCCACAGATGCAGATGGTGGGGTACTGGGTTGTACACTTCTCAGCCTCCAAAGAGAAACTCATTATCTCCCCTGACTCTCAGCCATGGTCCCGCGTGCTACCCAGAACAGTCTGGGCTCTCTGGACCAGGGGACACATCTGGAGTCCTGCCTCAGGCATCCCCAGCAGAGTGCTTGTCCCCTCCCCCCTTTCCTGTGTCTGCAACCACTGGGCTGCCCTGGGTCCTTAGCGTCTGAGACCTGGTTCCCGGGAGCCAGCAGGCTCCCTCCTCTCTGGCAGTATACCCTGGGCTTTATCCTGTAGGGTGCGGAACACACAGAAGGTGAACTCTCTGGGACCAGGTCTAAATACCTCCCATGGTGATTGGTGTCAGGGTGAGTTTAAGTCTTCCTTGTGTGATTGGCAGCAGCGGCCATCTGTCAAGATGGCGGACAGGCTGCAAACTGCAAGCTCAGACGCTCACAGCTTCCACCAGTGTTTATTAGAGGAACAGCCCATGTTTAGAAATACCCACGTTGCCTTTCTGAATGAACTGTGGGAGAAGTTTGATCTTGTTTCTTGATTGATGAGAGAACCACCATAGATTACCTTTAGACAGAGGATGTGGCACCTCTACCCCACCCTCAGCTGCCAGTGAAGTGGGTGCTGGGAGAGGCTGATAAAGATGTACACATGGACTGAACAGAGTATTCGGAAGAGTCGAGATTGAGCTCCTGCTTCACTGAGTAGGCACCACTGGTTTACACACACCCAGTGTTGAGTGGAAGCCCTGCACTGCTGTGAAAGTCTTCACACAGGGTTCCTATTTTCAAATTTCCTTTTTAATTGGTAACAATATGAATGAGTTCCTGAGAGAGACACCCTTCCCTCTTCCCTCTTAGACTGCTGAGTCCCTGTCTAAGGAGCTTGCCAGAAGTGTAGTTTCCTCCTGTGGTAGATGTGATGCGGTCTCTGAGCTCGGGGCAATGCCTTCTTTCCCCTGACTGTGCTGCAGATGCTATTAGCTGCTTTCAGTCTTCAGCCAGACAGGGCTGGTGTGGAACCTGAGACATGGTTTGGTGTGTAGTTACAAGCGTGTGTGAAAGAAATGATTAATTACGCTGTGAAAAGACAGCGTTGACTTGACAGACTTTTAAACAGGAAGGGAGGTCTGTCAGTGGAGCTGACTAGTAAGGCTGGTGGCTCTGGTATTCCTCTCCCTGGCCTGTGGCAGCTGTGTTCAGGCACAGGATAAAGTTTG
Source organism: Apodemus sylvaticus (assembly GCF_947179515.1). NCBI lineage: Eukaryota > Metazoa > Chordata > Mammalia > Rodentia > Muridae > Apodemus > Apodemus sylvaticus. The sequence goes on from NC_067485.1 coordinate 20,066,637, forward strand.
TGTTGGCCCAGTGACTTGTACAAACAGTAGCAGTGAGGACAGACCGGGGCTCACAAAGGCTCCTGTGCAGTCGCAGTCTGGGATGTAAGTTAGGTTTAACTTAAAATACTTGATTAAATGATATTGATAGATATTGATATTAATAATAATAAAATACAAGTAGCATATATTGTTACACATAGTGATGGGAACTGTTTTATAATAATTCTGATGGTAGGAGAGAGGAACGTGAGGAAAGTATTGAAAATGTCCACATGGAACGGACAAGAGAACGTTCCTTGTCTTTTGGTGTGACAGTTTCATAACACCACGTGGTGATGTGGGGGCAGACCAGAAGCATCTTTCTTATAGTCAAAGAGTTACAAAGTTAAAAAAAAAAAGAAAGAAAGACAAAATTGAACCCCAGTGAGCCTGTATTCCAGCCACTGGAATCATCGAAGCTTGCAGAGTGATCTTGGGCACAGACTGCAGATGGTGTAGGAGGAACTGTGAATGGCAGCTGGGTCTCCAGATGTGAACAGATGTGAACACAGAGTTCTTAGTCCTAAGCGGTGATGAAGCTACGGGAGAGGGAGGAGACTATTCCCTCACACAAGGCAGAGGGGCTCCACATGGAGCTGACTTTTGAAGCATTCTAGATTTGGGAGCCAAGCAGTCACACGGTTTGCACTAGTGCTAGGGAGTCACACGGTTTGCACTAGTGCTAGGGAGTCACACGGTTTGCACTAGTGCTTTTGGTACGGAGCAGCAATACTTCTGCACATGAACTTAAAAAAAAAAGACTTTATATTTTTGTACATACATTTACCTCAGTGAATCTGAGCCCTTGCCTGCCTTGGTAAGGAAGGAAGAAACAAGTGGGCACAGTTCCTAGACCAGGGAGGCTCCCTGTGAGATGAGGGCGTGACGCGGGGACCTCGGTGCCTGGTCCGTAGTCAGCATGCTACACGCTGGGCCTGTGTAGAGACCAGCCCGTGCACAGACGATGCTGACGGTGATAATGGTGGCTGCTGTGTCCTGTCACATGCTCAGCGTTCCGTCAGCGGCCATTTTGCTGGTAGGCACTGAGAATTAGAAGGATGGAGCTACAGACTTGAAAAACCCAGGGAAGAGAAGACTCAGTGCTGCAGAGCAGAGGTCCAGTCCTGAGCAGAATACACAGATGAATAAGGAAAACTGTACGTATTCAGCAAAGAAGGGAGAATTGGAGAATTCGTAACGCAACAATTCTGTCTATGGGGAAATGCGAGTCTTGTCTCTCCTCCACTGAAAGTGAAAAGGGTCTTCACCGCTGTCTGTGTCTGTGAGGTCTACCTGAGATGAGCCACGATGTAATTGTAAGTGTCCATTATATGTGAGTACACAGCTTCACGAGATTGTTCAGTTAAGAGAGAAGTCATTATCTTAGTCAGGGTCACTGTTGCTGTGATGGAACACCAGGACCAAAAGCAACTTGGGGAGGAAAGGTTTATTCGGCGTACACTTCCACAGCACTGTTCATCACTGGGGAAGTCAGGACAGGAACTCAAACAGGGCAGGACCCTGGAGGCAGGAGCTGATGCGAGGCCATGGGGCGCTGTGACTGGTTGGCTCAGCCTCCTTTCTCTCAGAACCCAGGACCACAGCTCAGGACAGGCACCACCCAGAGTGACTGGGCCCTCCCCCAGTCACTCATTAGTTAAATACCCCACAGGCTTGCCCCAGCTCGATCTTGTGGGGACATTTACTTAACTGAGGTCCCCTCTTCTTGAGCTGTACCTAGCCTGCACATTCACCAAGAGGCTGTTGTAGACTAAAAATGTCATTTTTTTTCGTTTGATGAATCATACTGCATGGGAGTAAAGCCCTTGACCTCTTATAATAATACACCAAAACAAAGGGGACCGAGCGTGGAACTGTGCGTCTACACTGCACACATGCAATGAGGCGGCATGGAGTTGAGTCATGAGAAGTGCTCTTAAGCTGCTGAGGAGTTCGGGGCTGAAGTGGCTTATGGCCAAGCCTGGTGTTGTGAGTGTTAGACCTGGGACCCAGATCTTTACCTAAAGGGAAACACTGGCCCTACAAGCTGTTCTCCGGTCTCCATTATGTGTGCTGTATCCTACATGAGACTGTGTACACATATCTTACATACACATCATCATCGTCATCAACATCATCAACATCATCATCATCATCATCTACTCAGAAATTTTTGCAAGTATCCTCAGTAAACGTTTCGTAGAGGAGGGACATTTAGGATAACATTGAAGATGTTAAAGGAAAATTGAAATAGGCCTACACTCAGGCTGCAAAAATGGACATTTGTTTTCCAAGTTTTCCCCCATGTACAATTAAATTGTTGTGCCATAATAATATATATATATATATATATATATATATATATATATATAATGTCCCTTTTCTCCTAGGGAAGGGAAAAGGGGCATATTAAAACTAATTCTAGAACAATATATGCATTTTTAAGGAATAATTACTTCCTGTCTTGTCCATTTCTGGGAGGGGTGGATGGAGTCTCATATCCCAAAGGTGAGGCTGGTCTTGAACTACTGATCCACTTGCCACAAGCTCAGAATGCTGGGGATTCGGGAGTGCACCACTCTGCCCAGCCGTTTGATATTTTTAACTAGATTTATGCAGCTACAGGATAGAAAATATAACTGACAAGTATCTGGGTCTCAAACTGAGTGACAGGCAGGTCTTTCTGGATGGTTTCCTGAGGTAAATTCCTTATGCTTGGTTGGAGACCTTAGTGAAGGCACAAAACGAGACAGGATTGAAGAAGGCCACAGAGGGGCCAGAGAGTTGGCTTGGTGCTTAAAAGCGCTTGCTACTGTTGCAGAAGAGCCAGGTTCTGAGTTCAGTTTCCAGCACCCACATCGGACGCTGCCTGTAATTCCAGAGGGGAATCTGATGTCCCTTCTGGCCTCTGCAGGTACTGCATCATACACGTAGCAAAATACACATGGTCATAAAATAAAAGCAGATTAATCTTTTTTTTTTTAAGAGGAAGGAAATGAATCCATATAGTTGAAGTGTCATTGCATTTGGCCTTTGTTACTTTCTTGAGCTGGAGTCTTAGTCTCTGTGTAGATCAGGTTAGCCTCAAATTCTTAACCGTCCTACCTCAGCCTTATGCTATGACTCCAGCTTGGCACCACCATATCTGGCAACTGTTCTTTTATGGATTGGAAAAATGGCCGCAGATCACATTTCTCAGAACTCTGGTGCCTTCTGCTTCTCTTTGGATGCAGGATGCTTCTTTCAGGGTTTTTTCTTTTGTTTTTTTTTTTGTTTGTTTGTTTAAAAACAGTTGAATTTTGCTGAAATGCCAACAGAGATCACGCTTCTCGGTAAGCAGGGAGTTTGCACCACGTGCTGTTCACAAATCCCGGAGCCTCCTTAATTCAGGATATATGTCACGCAGTGAGTTCATCTTATTAAAAACAGCCTCAGCAGCCTCGCCGTACGCTCAGCGGCTCACAGAAATGCAGAGCTAACATTTTTAAGGGCCCGATGGAGCTGGAGCAGATGTCCAGCAAGCTGCGAGGAATTCGGTGCTAGCGTGGGTCTCACACATGTCGGGCTAAGAAAAGAGGGTGGGATTTTGCTGAAGACAATAGGTTTGAGATTTTATAAATAACTTGAGAATGTCTGTACATCTGGCTCTTTTTCGAGTTAGAAAGGTGTGAATTCCTGGTGTTAGTTGTCATTGACGAAATAGATGGCTTCGGCTTAGCCCTCTGTCTGTCTGTCTGTCTGTCTCTCTCTCTCTCTCTCTCTCTCTCTCTCTCTCTCTCTATGTGTGTGTGTGTGTGTGTGTTGTTGAGGTTATCACTTAGAAGCATCCCATGCTGACCCAGAACTCAGCATGTAGCCTACACAGACGTCAGACTAGTGACAATCCTCCTGCCTTAGCCTCCCAAGTGCTGAGGTCCCAGGTTCGAGATACCACACTCAGCCTCCATCTTTAAGTATTTGCTCGGCTGTATGCAGCAGGCTCTCGGTGCCTTCCATCACTCTCTTGCAGGGAGGACACAGCAGCTTTGCAGTGAGCCATGGAGTAGCCGTCAGGGGCTCTAATGGAGGGAAGGAGCTAGTACAAGGACAGCACAGGTCTCTAGTATGATGTATGGCGCCTTGTATTTAGTGAGGTGAGTCAGACTCCAGACTGCTTCCTGATAAATGTCTTCTGAAATAAAAGCCTGCACTCCGTATCGGGCTTGCTGGGATCAGTGTCCTAAGTGCCTAGGACAAACACTGACCACAGCTCAAGGAGGAGAGGACTGGGCTTGGTAGGCAAAGAACCCCAGGATCTTGTAATCCCTTCAGAGTCCCTTTATGCTTGCTAGCATTTTAATATTTGTCCAGAATTTAAGAGGGACATGTGGAAAATGATATTTTATGCCTTTTTTTTCTCCTGTTAGAAACAACTTCAAATTCTCAACTGTTAGAAATGATTGCAGGAGCTGGGTGCACATCTTTAATCCCAGCACTTGGGAGGCAGAGGCAGGCAGATTTCTGAGTTCGAGGCCAGCCTGGTCTACAGAGTGAGTTCCAGGACAGCCAGGACTACACAGAGAAACCCTGTCTCGGGAAAAAAAAAAAAAGAAGAAGAAGAAGAGGGGGAGGGGGAGGGGGAGAGGAAGGAGGAGGAGGAGGAGGAGGAGGAGGAGGAGGAGGAGGAGGAGGAGGAGAAGAAGAAGAAGAAGAAGAAGAAGAAGAAGAAGAAGAAGAAGAAGAAGAAGAAGAAGAAGAAGAAGAAGAAGAAGAAGAAGAAATAATAATAATAATAATAATAATAATGATTGCGGGGTGAGCAGGATGAAGGAGGAGGAGGAGGAGGAGGAGGAGGAGGAGGAGGAGGAGGAGGAGGAGGAGGAGGAGGAGGAGGAATGATTGCGGGGTGAGCAGGATGGCCCGCGGCAGGTGCAGGCTCCAGCTTTGGCTGGATCTCATCCCATTGCAAGTCGTGGCCCTGTCTGTGTATAGAGACTGAAGATGGGTGGCTCATTATTGCAAGACAGCAAACTGTTAACAAATGGCCTGAGATGGGCGGGCAATGTCCCTCTCTATTGGAACTGATAAGGAGACTCGTGGTGGTCCTAAAGACACCAGTAGAGATAGTTAAATATTGGGAAAGAGCTTGTACTGACCATTTGCAGTAAGGCTGACTGTTGACTTAGGTGGAGGACAAAAACAGATGTCCTAAGGATGAAAGAGAAGCACTACCTGGTTTCATGGAGGGCGGGGAATCATAGAATCTCCATTTCTGTAAGTGTTTTAAACCAACACAGGTCTCTTGGGGACAGTGTTGAAGTTCAGTCTGATCCAGAGACAGGAATATCTGGATTGTGCCTGTGCGGTCTTTTGAGTCATTGGAAGAACCCTCACAGGCAGTAAATGTTTTTTACTTCGTTGGCAGAAACTGTTGTCTCTGTAGCTGGTGTTAGAAGGTTGCCTTTGGTGGGTGTGTCCGTATCAAACTTGAATCTGGAGTCAGTGGTGTAAGTGATGCGTATTGCATGTGCCTGTGTGTTAGGATGAAACTATTGTACATGTGAGTTGGTCTTTTGTCTTTGTTTCATTTGTGTGTGTGTGTGTGTGTGTGTGTGTGTGTGTGTGTGTGTGTGTGTGTGTGTGTGTTTGAGATGGGGAGGTGGGAAGGAGAGAGAAAGAGGGAGAGAGGGAGGAGGGGATGAAGAGGAAGAAGAGAGGGGTGTGACTTGTAGCATATCTCCCTCCCTTATTCCTTGAGATAGGGTCTTTCATGGAACCTAGAGCTAGGCTGGGAGCCCCTGAAGTCCCCCCACCTCAGCCCCTTCCCTCAGTGCTGGGCTTGCAGGTACACAAGCTTACATGGAAATTTTTTTCATGGGTTCTGGACATTTGAACTCAGGTCCTCATGATTATGCAGCAAGCCCTCTTACCTCCTGAGCCATTTCGCCAGCCCATGTAAGACTTTTGTTTTATAAAAAGTACCTACTTCCTTGCAAAGTTTCAGTGCCATGAATCATTCGATAAATAATTCCAAAGCAATGAGCATAAATATTTCAGGTTTCCAAGATGAATTAAATATGGTTCCTGCCTTCAGGGAACTTAGGATACAAGTGAGATAAGACATTCATAAATCATCCAACAATGTCCAGCGTGCAGCCCGCAAGCTCATGCCGGCCAGGGTAGCCATGAATTCAATCCAACGCATTTGTTGGTGTCACTGTATCAAAAGGTTGGGCATTCCTATGTCATGATTAGCAGATAAAAGAAAAACCTGGAATAGAAGCAGAGAGAACGGTGAAATACTGTGGTGAGATATCAGAGAAAGGGGGAAAGCCCTTTGGTTGTATTCAAGCAGCGTTTTGGGGAAGAAAGCAGGTTGGCCCAGGCCTGCAGTATGAAGTATTTCAAAGGGTAGCCCTGAAGAGCCTAATGGAAGGAGTGGGTGTGCCCCTAGTCATTCCAAAAGGACACGCCCCATGGGGCGGGGGAAGGGAGAGCAAGGGAGATAGTGGGCAAAGGGTTTGTGGTGACCAGTGTGCACTGCCAGGCTGTTTGCTCAGAGCTTGTCCCTTCAAGAGGTGATGCAGTGGAGGACCCCTGTGCAGGTGGAAAAAAGCCTCAGCGGGCAGCTCCAGAAAGAGGCTGCAGAGGCCTGGGAGCTGCCCCGAGAGGTGCGCGTTTGCAGGCTCAAGTTACTTGTTAATAAATATTCTCCAGAAATGAATTGCCAGAATTGAGAAGGCCAGGCATCTAGATGGCTGTTTCCTGGAGGACTTTCCAAAGCTTTCACCCTGGGAAACCCGAAACAGGGCAGTCGGTGTGTGCAGTTTTCAGTGTGATGTCATCTTCCTCCACGAGCGGTCTCGTGGAACTCCTGCTCCTTGGGACATGCTCTGGGGAGTGTTTTTTCTGTGCGTTTGACAATAGCTTGAGCACAGGTCATAGCGTTTGTGTGGAAAGAGCGTGGCTAGGTAGGAATTCTTGTCTGGTCGGCATTCTGGAGCCCTGTGGAGGGTTAGTGCCTGAGTCGCCGGCGATGCTCAGCCAGGGATTGTGTGTTGAAACAGTGAGGAAGAAGGGTATCCCAGAGGGTGAAGGGAGGTGACCTTCTCTGTTCAAGAGACTGTAGCATGGTAGATGGCTGGGAGAAAGAACCGGCGTAAAGATATACCCATCTGATGATGCTCAGGAAGGTGTGAGGAGAAAACCTAAAGGTTTCACTGCACACTATTAGACTTGTGGAGGGGGGGATTCTTATTAAATGTAGTTTTTGATAAACCATCTGGTTCATATGTCTGCCTGTTAGCATTCCAGATAAACAGTAGTTTTTATATGAATTCGCTACGATAGCCATTTTCCCCATCAGACAGTAGCGAGCCTCCCCTCGTCCTCGCCGAGCAGGAAACCCCGCCTGGCTCACCTCTCTGGAGCTCATCCTTAAACTTTATATTTTGTTCTTCCATCCAGGTGTTTGCCTTTGATTATTGTTTTTGGTCCATGGACGAATCGAACACAACAAAATATGCTGGTAAGTTGGCTGTTGCCGCTGGGCTTCCCGCCATTCCCGTTGCGCCTGTTTTCTCTAATTATTCTGGGGTTTCGTTTTCCTGTGGTGCGTCTCACACCCGCTCTCTCGTTCTAGTGGGTGGGTTTGCAAAGTCAGTGATCTGGCTCCGCCATTTGCTTACTGAGCAGCCTTAGACTGGGTTTGAAGACCCCAACCAAGGGGCGCGGGTAAGGGTGCACACCTGTGTGTGAGGCGAGAGGATTGTCTTGAGTTCAAGGCCAGTTTGAGGCTGAGCTCCATAGCTGGTATTAGGCCAGGCAGTGCTAAGTAGCAAGACTCCCTGTCCCATACCACCAAAATTCCAAAACCCACAACCCGCCGTCTGCTTCTTAAGGATGTCATTGGCCTCAGGGATGCTCCCAGGTCAAGCCTAAACTTTACAAATGCTATAGAAACTCAGAGTTGAGACAGCATGGCCTGGCTACTGTTGCTAAGGGAGATATCATAGAGATGGCGCTGCAAGCGAGCATATAGAGCAAGTCCAAAAGGGGAAAATGCTAAGTATTGAGGTGAGGTATATGTTAAGTCACCTGATTCAGTCATTCCAGGGTGCAGTAATATGTTAAAATGTGTACGTAACACACAAATACAACTTTTACTTGTTAATTAAGAAAAAATTAAGCACGTAAGAGGAATGTCAGAGGTGCGCAAACCTGAAGTGTCATAGAGCCAGGGCAAGCCCGTGGACCTTGATGTCAGGTCTGGGTTATAAAGCCCAGGAGCCTGCTTTGGCTCTAAGGGGTAAGTGCTTACTTTCTCTGCGCATCCTATATCACACGTCCTATACAATGGGACAGGCAGCTCCTGTGGACCCACGCCATCGGGTGTCCTGTGGGCTGTCTAGGGACCACAGTGCTGACTGGTGGGAGGTGTCTAGGAGTGGTACTCCGTTTCAGTCTCTTGTAGGGAAGGACTGGGCATGGTGCTGGGGGGGGGGGGGCTGCACAGAGAGCCCAGTGATGGCAGGAGATCCCCACAGCCACACTAAGAAGTAAGATCAGTGGGGTAGAAAATGCAAAAATGCAAGCTGTTGACTCGAGCTGCTTAAGACAGTGTGTTGGAGAGACCTCTTTCTTCCTGTATCCGCTGCATATGTCTTCCGTTACTGCCTGCAGGACACCACCGTAGCCTCTCACAGTGTGCCACACGGGCCCGAAGACGTTCTTTTCTGCCATACAACTTCATCGGATCCAGATGATAAGAGATCTGTGGGATTTAGCATCTGATAAACACTATGATCAAAACCATAGATTATAATGATTTTTAATGTACTGATAGCCTAACATTGGCACAAATTTTGGCTGCATGATCAATTCAAATAAGTTTCAATAACCTTGAAATAAGGTCTCTTGATTCATGGAAACACATATCTTTACAGGACTGAGGGGAGAGGTAGAACTTTTCTTATTCTGCAGACATTGTCATTATTACACAAATATTATAACACTCAGCAAAATTTAAAATTCGTCTCATGGATGTTTGACTGCTATTGAGAATCTGCATAGGAAATGCATTGTTTGTAGGTGAGGTGTTTGGTTTCAGCACTAATTTGTTTTCCGTTTTCCTCGATTAAAAGGAGCAGCAGTTCTTGGCTGCGACTAGAAGCATTAAGGTGGAAGCCTTCGTTCCCTGGTGAGGGGTAAGGGGAACGGAGAGGAAGAAGCTCAGAGTTCCTGAAACCATCCTATTTGTCAGGTTCCGTGAAGAATGGCCTCATTGAGACTGAGTCCGGGCTCTCAAAGCAGCTCTCAAAACGGGGGTCTGGCGGGCCGAGTGGGGGTTGGGCATAAGCATGTGCTGAGCGAGCCAAGGATGCTAGGCCCCTCACGTGGCGTGGGCTGGGTCTGAGCAGTAAATCCTCAATGAGGCCTTGGGGTTTGATAGAAGCTATCGCAAGATGCTCTCACGTCTCTGGCTTTTCAACCTGAAACTCTTCAGTTCTCTGGAATCCAGAAGCGGACCTCAGGGCTCGGGCGGAGCACTTAAAAGAATGTGAGCGCTTGTGTCAGGCCACGGGGTTCTGACTCTTGGTCCCCACCTTTGCACTGTTGGGGTGCATGCCACTGAATCCTTTTACATAGTACTGGTCCCATAAAATGTGCCCTCAAATGTCTCATCGCCCCACTGTGTCAGGACCATGGGGTAGCATCTGTCCGTTGACAGACAAGTGAACCAGAACTGGGATTTGTGGCACCTGGTTTTGCCGCAAGCCGCCAGGCTCTGGTGAGATAAAGATAACCTTTCTCCTCATCCGTGGAGAGGATGAGGTAAAGGCAGCCACGTCTCCCGGAAAGCTGAATCGTCCATTTTGTGCGGGCAGCACAGCTGTGGCGGCTTCTCTGGCAAATCAAAGGCTGGTTTGTTCAGCCACGGGCATTGCGTGGAAGCCAAGCTTTGGAGCACTGTGCTCTTGAAGTGTCTCTTCCTCCTCTTACCCTCTGTGTGTTGGTATCATAATGTCTGCCAGGTATTTTTGAGTCAGAAGCAAAAGTCTTTGTGGTAGGAACAAGTAGGAGGGAAAGGCAGACAAGTGACTGGACTGCAGAGTTAGAGACCTCAAACCTGCCTCTCCGTATAAACCCACCTCTTCCCCAACCTCAGTCCAAAGCCACACGTAGATCTCATGGCAAGATTAGAAAGTGGCCTGAATTAGAGTCCGTGGTGATAAACCTGAGCCATCTCAGTAAATGATTATATCGTGCTCATGGTAATTAAGGCCTTATTGATAGGGAATCAATAGATTAAAAAAAAAATCTCACTTCTTAAAATGAGCCCTGCCAGTCGGTAAGTGGTTTCCAAGAGCTTTGCTGTTTATTTCCTGCCTGCTCATCTTTGAATCTTACTGTAGATAGAAGAAGCGGTCGGGGGTGGGGGTGGAGGGGGGATGGAGGGATGGCTCAGTGGTTAGGAACACACTGGCTGTCCTTGCAGAGGACCGGCATTTGGCGCCCAGCACCCACACCATCTCCTGTGACTCCAGCTCCAGGGGATCTGGTATCCTGCTCTGGCCTCTCAGGCAACAACACACACATGTCATACACAAACATGTAATGCATAAATAAAAAGAAGAACAAGTATTTTTTTTTAAAGGAAAGAAAGAATAGCAGTCAGGTGGCGGTATACATGGGGGTCAGTGTAAGTAATCTTCCTTAGCCTGGGAGATTCTGAACATTGTCCTAGAAACTATGTAATCTTTCTTGCCATATGGTGTCTGGCTCAAATGTACTAAAACCATGTGTCCTTGGACATTTGTGCGAACTCCACAACCTAGAAGACAAGATTTGCTGCTGACTCCTCATCTCCACATGTGGTTCATGCTGTGTGAGGACACAGGCGCCCCTGCAGGCCGAGGGCTGAGCTGCAGGCTGAGGGCTGAGCTGCAGGCTGGAGCTGGATGCCCGTGTTTGATTCTGTTCCCATCTTGGGCGGTTTATGTGGTCAGAGGTGGAAATGATCAATTTCTCATTGCTTAAGGGAAGCAAGACAGAGAGAGACTGTATGCATTGTTGGAACCAAATTGTTGTCAGAATGGCGCAGAAAGAATTGGTTTTAATGTGTGTAGGCGTAGGTATATGACCGCTGAAGTGTTTAGTAACTACCTAGGGAAGGCCCAGGCTCTTGGGGTTGGGTTCCTTGGGCCCAAATGGTAGGCAGTCATACCAATCCTTCAGGAATCTGAAGGAAGCAGGAATCTGAGGGTGAATTGAGACTCTTCGCAAGTTCTGTGCATGCAGGAAATAGCTGATAGTTATTAGCCATTGCGTAAAGCTGTAATGGTTCTTCATGTAGTCAGCAGGAACACTGAGGTTGGCTGTTCAGACATCATTAAGGTTGGTCTGTCTTGCACACAGTACCTGCTGTTCTGAAAGCCACCAAGCAAATGAAATCTCAACACAAACTCTTTCCAGGTTTGATTTTTTAACAATATTTTATAATTTTTACAATAAATTATAAATTGTTTCGCACACGTGACCATTCTTGTGACTCTACTTCATCAAGTTCCTGAGCATCCTAAATCCTTAAAATTAGTAATTCTTATTAAAGGATTTTTTATTAAAAAAATAAAGAGGAGGAGAGGGAGAGAGGGAGAGAGAGGATACACATACATGCACACAAATATATACCAGAGAACAGCTTGCTGGAGTCAGGTCTCTCCTTCACTCAGTGGGACGCAGTGTTGGGCTTTGGCAGCAAGCATCTTCATCTGCTGAGCTATCTCGGTGGCCCAGAAACTCTCTTTGCATTTGTTTCATTAAAGTATATAATCACAAAGACATGCATTTGACATAAACCAGCTTGGAACCCAATCCGATGACTCTTTATAAAACATACCTCAACTAGTAGAGGCTGCAGGGATCCGGCCTGCAGTGGGCCTGTATCAGTTCAGGTAATCGATGTTTGTGAATCTCAAGCCCTAGATGCAAATGAGCAGTTCTGTTCAGGAAAATTTAACTGGTAAAGATGCCCAAGATATAAACAAGAAAGCTAATCTTACAAACTTTAAAGTAGATCCGTATGTATATTTACATTTATAGCATAATATTTATTGCACGTCTTTTTCTGACCTCTAGTGTCTACCCCAAGCCCAGGTCCCTTCTTAGCTGACTTCTAACTTGCTGTGTTTGAAGCTGAGGATGACCTTGAACTTTTAATCTTCTCTATTCTATCTCTCAAATGCTGGGTTATAGCCATGACACCACCATGACGGAGTTCACCTGTAACCCTGGATCCAGGGCACAGTGCTCACTAGACACACACCACTCTGACTGAACCGTGGCCCTGCCTCCAGATGTTGTTTTTAAACCCAACTTTTTCATGTTTCCTTTTTCTGACCCAGAAACACAGTTTGACTTAGCTGTGTTCAGAAGGGCAGAGAACAGTCACTGCGGAATAAAATACAGTTCATATGCTGCATTCCTTCCCAGCATGGTGCTAAGCCTTTTACATGTAGGGGACAGATATCAATATATTGTCTATTATAGTCAATAGGCAATATTGTCTGCATCTCACAGATAAAAACAAGATAGAGGTTTGGGAAGATCCTGCCACCCTTTAGAGGAGAAAGCGGTGACATTGTAGATCAAAACAAAGACATGGATACATTCTCTCCATGTCGTATGGACTCGACTCTGGACACGTCTCATCTCCCTGAGCCCTAGAATGGTTCTGTTAAGAAGCCCTGGTGTGACTCCAGGCTGGGAATGTTAGTACCGGAATCCTCCCTCCAGGCAGATGCTGTCCAAACTCCTGAGCCCATGTGCTTGGCTGAGCGCTGTTTGCACATTTCCCCAAGACGGTGGTAGCCAGGAGTTCTAGAAGAGACAGATCCCTTCTAGAACTGCTCCCTTCCTGGAGAGAGTCGTTGTAAAATAAAATGCTGTCAGAGCCAAGGGAAGCCTCTCTGTCAGCAGCGCGTGTTCGTTCGTTCGTTTGTTCATTAGCTTCCCAGTTGAGCTTGCTTTCTTTTCCCCATGCCCCTCCCCCTTCCCTCTGAGTCAGCCTCTTCATCCAGCAATAACAACAACAAAAAGGTCCGGCTCATGCCAGCCCCAGCAGTGTCCCCGGGTTAGAAACATTGTCTGGGTAAGTCGCTCCCTGCTATGGTACAAGTGACACTTCCCTGGACAGCAATTCCGATAGCACTTGGATGCCACAGTGGAAACTGGCCTGAGGCTGGCTTTCATTTCATGGCCCAGTTTCTCAAGCTCCCTTTACCAGGTCCCCTTCAGGTAAACTTCTGAAGTTGATTGAGAATTAAAGTTTGCACCTCCAGGTCTAGGCTCAACGTCCTTGTTCCTTTATCTGAACTAGAGTTTGGGTTCTTCAACTTAAATATGGCCCGAAGTCTCTGGATGTGAGAAATTTTGTGAGCTGCACTTCACACCAAAGGCCTTTGAGGAAAGAATTTACTTAAACCTCATCCAAATAAGGCCTTCTTCTCCCTTTGAGGTATGCCAGCAAGACCTGTCCGTTCTTGTACCATCCAGGTGCTCTGGTTTGGAGCTGGGCCCCTGCCAAGTCCAGACTCATCAAAATGACTGTGGCTGTCAACCCTGTGTAGAAAAGAAAGTGCCTTCACAAAGAAGCAGGCCCAGGAATCGCAGCTCCCAAATATACAGCCAAGCTCCTGCCACCCCAACTCCAGAGGGAAAAGATGAAGAGAAGAAGGGGCTTAAGAGATCAATTCGATCTTGGGTTGTGTTTGTATTGACTAGCACCCGTAGCTGTGGGGAACCCGAGATCAAAGCTTAGAGAGAAAAGCTTTGGAGGCCCCAATTCATGGCTGATTGACCCCATTGCTTTAATACAGAGAAAAAAGACAGGATATGACTGGACTGTAAGGTGGAATAAAACCTTTAATTAACCTCAAGGCCAAGAAGTAAAGAGGGAGAAACTGGGGTTCCAAATCTTCTTCGTGCATCTCCCCAATAATCCAAGGACCCTCACACATACTTAGGTTCCTACCTTATAAAGTAAAGATTCCACTACCTCCCGCTTGTACTGCCCTGGTCAGCAATCTTTAACTTGTGGGACTGTGGGGACATTAAAGACCTAAGCTATAATATTGTACCAATCTTGAGATACTATACTCTTCCACGTAGAAGACTATCCTGTGGAAGTCTGTCCTGCGCTGCACCTGCTGAAGAGTTTTACCCACTCCGATGTGTCCATGGTGATGAATTTTAAATGTGGATGATAGACAGCATGGACCGTACCCTCTCTTTGTTCTCCTACACCCTAGGCCCCAGCCCATCATGTCTGTCCCGTGGGCGGATGTTGGTCACAGGACTACTATAGTTGTCTTTTCCCATGTTCCAAGTTTTGTCCTTTGCTGTCAGGACCCTGAATGTAAGGACCCGGCAGACTGACTGGGAGGCCATCACTGCTGCTCCCAAGGGCTCAGGTGATGCCCACATACGGAGACCCGGCGGTGTTGGTTTTACAAAGATCCGTATCATATGTGACTCAGTGTTGGGTGACTCGGACTGTGACTCAGCCTCCAGAGATCCCACACAGGAGCTCCTGTTACTGCTCTGACGTTGTATCACAGGTCTCACTGGGCACGCCCGTGTTTTATAACTTGTCTACATGGTCATAGGGGATGGGATTATAAAGCCTGAAGGAAATTGGCATCTTGGCCGTGCTTGTTAACAGTGAGGTCAGATGCGGCGTGCCCTGTGGGCTCACCACAGCGAGCACAGATGCCTCCCTGGCACGGGCTCTGCCAAGGAGCCACAGGCCTCTTGGGTTTGGCAGTGTTGTGGCTTTGCTCTGTTTGTCTGGGTTGAGAACAAATACCCATAGATCCTCCTGTTTCCCACAGGACTCCTAAACTTCCCTGTTGGCTTTTGCCTGGGCAAACAGCACTCCATTCTGCTTGCGTGTAAACTGTAAACTGTGATTGGAATGCTTTCAGGGTGGGGATATTGCATCTTTTATGAGATCTGCCCAGGCAGTGTTTGAATTCCCCAGTTCCCACCATGCAGCATAAACAGCTGCTTTTTTTAAAAAAAAAAAAAAATGAGCCAAGGTTCAAAAACAGTAGATAAGTCATTCTTTCCTATGCTGAGAAAGACTCTTAGGTTTTTTAAAAATATGGAAGTGAACAAGTCAGATTTTTTTTTTTTTTAATGAAAAAGCCCCACAGCCGGCATTGGAGCTCAGCGGCTGAGTACTTGCCTAGCAGGTATGACCCTTTGTTTAGCCCCCAGTACGACAGAGGGGACAGAACGGCCCTCGTTCGTCTGGGCCAGCCATGGGTCTTTGTGTGGGCCTTAGGGATGTCCAGTGTTCAGACAGAGTGAAGAAGGGAAGCCACCCCTGCGCTGCCTGTAGAGGCTGCTGTCCATGCAGGCAGAGCCCGCACGGAGGTGCACTTGGAAGATTTGGTTAAGCTGGAACTTGGCTACGTTCACAGCTATTCTTCCTGTAATCGTGGTTCCTGAACAAGAGAATTGGTTGAGCGTAACTGCAGTCTCACAGCCTCGGGGTGGGGCAGTGATGAGAAGTCCACAGAGTTGGTCCCATTGGCCACCTTACGGAGGCCGTTCCTTACAATGCATTCTTTCCCTCTGAACCAGCTATCCTAAAGTTGCAAAGAGTGGGGGGCTAGTTTGCCCGTCCTGGATCCTATGCCTTAGCGCCCTCTGACCTACATTATGTTCTGCTTTCTGCTTAGGTAAGTGTAAGTGAATGATCTCCCTCTCCCCTTCCTTTTCTCCCTCCCTCCACCTCCCTCTTTCCTCTCCCTCCCCTCTTCCTCCCTCCTCTCCCCCCTCTTCTCCCCTTCTTCCCCCCCCCCCCCCCGCCATGTGTCTGTTTGCCTTTCTCTTAAATGTGAGAAACCCTTGTCCCCTACATTTATTAGGGGGACCAGAAAGAAAGCTAGAAAAGAAACTGGCAATAGATGACTCCTTTCTGAGGCCCGCTGTCCGCTGTCCGCTGCCTCACTCTTTTTACTCTCATCTTTAAAACTAGGAAGCTGCGCAGAGCTCGAGCAGGACAGAAGGAATGGCGATTAGCTGGCAACTTCCTTCTTTGCGCCAAATTATTGACAAGGTGGTACTCATTGTTGATAATGACAAAACACACCCCAGGCTTTGCACTGGCCAGGCACCTCTGTGACCACCCTGACAGCCTCGTCAGGTGGAAGAGCGCCCCCCACTGGTCGCCACTTGAAGGCATGAGATCTTCCCAGAGCCACTCAGCCGGGAGAGGCAGTACTCATGACTGAAGGAGAATGTGATCAGGCTTCTGTGTGAAAAGGAAAGAGAGAGGATTTGGGTATTACAAGTTTTGCTTTTAGGGCTGGGCAGTGGTACCTTTAATCCTGGCACTCGGGAGGCAGAGGCAGGCGGATCTCTGAGTTCGAGGACAGCCTGGGCTACATACAGAATCAGCTCCAGAACAGTCAGAGTTACCTGATTTAAAAAAAAAAAAAGTTTTTCTTTTAATTACATTGTGTGTGTATGTGAATGTGGAGGTCAGAGGGCAGCTGTAAGGGAATCGGTTCTTTCTTCCCACCATGTCGGTCACAGGGGACAAAGTTAGGTCATCAACTGGTGAAATGCTGTTACCTGCTGGCTTTTTGCAGAACTCTCTCACTGCTGCCCTCTAGCCGAGCTTTTTAATATCTGGATATGAAATAATAAAACTGTTTCATGACAGAGTTGGGAACGATGCTTGTAACATGTATGATAGACCAGTAGTTGATGTCTTTAGCCTGCATTCAAGAAAGAAGCACGGGGGATACCAGTCAGCTTATAATGTGGCACGGGACTCCGGCAGCCTATTTACCGAACGTTAAAAGTAAGTGGGCTGAGGCTGGAGAGATGGCTCAGCGGTTAACACAGGCTCCTCTTCCAGAGGTCCTGAGTTCAACTCCCAGCAACGACATGGTGGCTCACAACTATCTGAAATGGGATCCGATGCCCTCTTCTGGGGTGTCTGAAGACAGCAACAGTGTGCTCATATTAAATAAATGTCTTTTTTTAAAAAGTGAGCAGAAAGAAAGGGGAGTTAACAAAGTGGGGCCTGCTTCCTCCTGACCCAGCCCAGTCAGAATGCTGAGCAGAGAGAAGGCCCCTCGCGTGGCCCTGAAATCCAGCCGTTTGATTCGGGGAATCCCTGCAAGGACAGTCAGTAGGAGAGCGCAGGTGCTACAGGTGTCAGGGTAAATCCTTCAGGGAAAGAAAGGGCCTGGGAATGTGTGCAGGGGGACGGGAGGCCTGGATCCGTGTCCTCGTAATGGATGGCTCAGTGGTCACGGAGGGGCCGGTGAGAGGGATCAGTGCATAGAGGTGATTGCTGCCAGGTCTGGAAAACGGATCTCCCACCCCACACGGTAGAGGAAGAGGGCTGACTCCTGTAGGTTTACCTCCCTGCTTGCACGCACACACACACACACACAAACACACACACACACCACTTATACACACATACACGCATAAATTGTTGAAAGTATATATTAAATAAAAGATTTTTTTTAAATGTTCATGTGGATGGAAGAAATATTCATTATTTTTGCTTTAAAATGAGTAAGTTTCCTCTGGGGTGTGAAGTTATAATAAAATGTATTCCAGTTTCTCAAGGAACCTAGCTGTAGGTTTCTGAAAACACATAAACTTCACAGTAATTATTTCTATTTTATTCTTTTCTTAGTTGTGTCTTACTATCGTTACTTACAGATAGAAAGAAAGAAAAACCATTTCTTTCCGGAAATCCATGAAAACATTCACTTTATTTATTTATGTGTATATACACATGTAAACACATGTGAGTAAATTTCTTTGCTTTCCAAATTTTCCTCATTTCTCAGTTAGGAATGAAACTTCATTAAGTATGAAAACCATGGGGCTGATAGCATGGCTCAGCAGGTAAAGGTGATTGCTGCCAAGCCTGATGACCTGAGTTCAAGTCCCAGACCTCACATGATGGAAAGGGGAGAGAATTGTCTCCTCCTCTGGCTTCCACACATGCATCCACACAACAGGTAAACGTGAATATGACAAGCTCGGGTTATATTCTGTTAAAAATATGAATGCATGGTGCGTGCCTTAAGCTCTGTAGAGTTGCAATGGGCCCAGATATCGTAGTCCAGTAGTTGAAGCCAGAATGAGAGATAAACAAGGAAACAAACAAACAAACCTCCAGATTCACTCCGAGAGTGGACAGCACAACCACGGAGACTGACAGCACAACCACGGAGACTGACAGCACAACCATGGAGACTGACAGACAGCACAACCACGGAGACTGGGGAGAGAGCCACTGACTGAGTGCCACTGTCCATGGCAGGAGTTCCTGACTGGGTGAGCATCCAGCTAATCTCACCAGCAACAAGGGCTTGGCAGATGACGGGCTCTCAGACCCCGGTCACCTGTCGTCATCTTTATAGGTCCTGGCATACCTGCAAATTGTGAGGGTCCAAAGAAAGAAATCTGTAAAGTGTGACTACAGAAAAGACACTGCTGGATCGGGAGTCCATCTCTTCCTTCTTAGAAGCATAAATACAGGCAGATTAGTTTCTGGCTTGAGAAAATGACAAGGGTCATCCTGAGCTTCAGGACAAGCCCACACCTGTGATATAAGCTCACGCGTGTGATCACAGCATTTGTGAAGACAGAGCCCTTGTGGCCTACCTAATAATTTTTTTGATGTATTTTTTATTTACATTTCAAATGTTATCCCCTTTCCCAGTTTCCCTCCCTCCTGGATAGCCCCTTTCCCATTCTCCCTCCCCCTACTTCTATGAGGGTGTTTCACCCACCCACCCACTCACTCCCACCTCCCTGCCCTGGCATTCCCCTACACTGGGGCTTTGAGCCTTCATAGGACCAAGAACCTCTCCTCCCACTGATGCCAGACAAGGCCATCCTCTGCTACATATGCAGCTGGAGCCATGTGTACCTCTTGGTTAATGACTTAGTCCCTGGGAGCTCTGGGGGGTCTGGTTGGTTGGTTGACATTGTTGTTCTTCCTATGAGGCTGCAAACCCCTTCAGCTCCTTCAGTCCTTTCTCTAACTCCTCTATTAGGGACCCTGCGCTCAGTCCAATGGTTGGCTGTGAGCTTCCTCCTCTGTATTTGTCAGGCTCTGGCAGAGCCTCTCAGGAAACAGCTATATCAGGCTCCTGTCAGCAAGCACTTCTTGGCATCCACAATCATGTCAGGGTTTGGTGACTGTATATGGTACCTAGTGTTTTCTTTACAATCGTGTCGGGGTTTGGTGACTGTATATGGTACTTAGTGTTTTCTTAAAGGGCCCTACCACCTCTTAACACACTCTTGCCTGGGGGTCCAGTTTCCAACCAATGAATGCTGAAGGACTTGTTCGAGCCCTCACACATATATCAGCTGCTTTGCTTGTTGTGTGACCAAATACCTGACAGAAAGCCGCTAGAGGGTGTTTATTCGTCTTGCAGTTTGGGATGTCATGATGTGATGTCGGAGGTCAGGGAGCAGAGAGAGGTGCGTGCTGTCACAGCTTGCTTGCTTACTTCTGTTTGCTTGGTCCAGGAGATGGCGCCACCTGGTGCACTTAGGCCCGTCTTTCCTCCTCAGTTACAGGTTTCTGAAATGCCCTCCTAGGCGAGCCCAGAGATGGGTTCCCATGGTGAGTCTAAAGCCAATCAAGTTGCTGACTATGAACCAACACAGTGTTCTTGGTTTTGTTCCCCAAGTCTGAAGAATTGAAGCTGTGGATTATGCTCAGATAGTTAGATATCCTGTCCCACCTACCCCCGCTCCTTCCCAAGGAGTGCTTGACCAGTGTGGAAGGGCGAAGGGATGGCTGCAGCTGTCTGCTTGGGCTGACGCAGCTTCAGAGTGGGCTTGAGTCGGGACCACAGACTGTTCTTCTCAGCCTGGGCACAGCCGGTTTCCTCTGCACCCTCCCTCCGTCAGCCAGGCTCAACTCAGGACTAAAGCTCGGCCTGTCTTTTGACTCCGAGCCCAGAATGTCTATAGAATAAGGAAGGAGGAACAGGAGAAGATGCTGATATCCTTATGGAGGGAGTCCAAGAGCCGTGACTTAAGAGCAGTACTTCAAGTATGTGTGTCAGAGACATCAACGCAGACAGAGCCGTGCTGCTGGAGGGTATGTGCACATACACCTCACAACACACCGTGTGTTTAGAAACGGCCGTCACAGTTCTGTTTCTTTTTAAAATCTGTGGGCTCTACCAACGTGTCTGGAGTAAGCGGCATTAGGTATCAGAAATGGAGAGGAAAGAGGATGTGGATTTGGAATATTTTTTCTGACTCATCTTGCAAACTTTAACACCCCCCTTTCTCTCTGTGTGAGTGTCTCGTGCATTATAATGTCCAAGTCTTTACATTATATATAGTTACTATGACATGGCTTTTCCTTCTTCAATAATGTTTCTTATTGCAGTTGTTGCTACATGTAAGTGCTATATCTTTTATTTCTAAGTATATGCTTTTTCATTCTGAAATGCTTACATTTAAGGTATACAGTCTCATACTACTGGTGGGTGCTTACCTTGGCTGCATTTCTAGCATGTTAAACAGTGCTGCCAGAGCATCTTTGGCGAGGGTCATGTGAGGGAGAGCGTCCCTCAGGCACAACCGTGGGTTAGAATGCAAGCTTATTGCCTTCCCCTGTCAGGTTTCCTGTCGAATGGCCTCTTATGGCGATGCCACAAAGTTTATAAGTGGTGACTGCCTCTACAGCTCAGCAATATTTGATGTTGCCAGAATGTCACTTTTTGGCAGCCCCGTGGTCGGAAGTGTCAGTTCGAAACCTTGCTGACAGGTTTCCAAGAGTCTTACCCTGAAGTCTTGATGCACCACAAGGCAGTGCTAAAATCCTACCCAACTTCCCGTCAGAGAGAAACATGCCACCCATAGCTTGCAGTTTGTTACGTTTGAATATGAAGAGGTTTTCAAGTCTACTGAGGACAAAGCAGTTAAACTGACTCCATCTTTCAACAGATATTTATTAAGCATTTTATACTAGGCACTAGGATTACAAAGATAATGAGATTGTCATCTCTGACACCAGGGTGCACTCATCCCAGGGCTGGAAACGGTTCATAAGCCGGTAGTGCCTGTAGATACTGTGAGAGAGAATGTTCTAGTAACCACAGGAACGTGGGGGAAGGAAGTTTAATGTAATTCTCTCCATTGTAAGGAAAGTGCATGCTACCTTGAATGTTTATTAAACATGCCGTAACTATGTTCTCTCCCACCCTGTGATAGTGTAGTTCACAGTAGAAGCCCCGGAGCTGAGATTCAGTGAGGGTTAGTGCCTCTTGTGGGCGCACAGATGACGTGGACCTGTGAATTAGTGAATGGCAGCATCTTGGTTACTTTTCCTGTTGTCCTGATGAAGTACCCAGGCCAAGCAGGCTGAGGAAGGGAAGAGTCCTTTTGTCTTAGAATTCCTGAGACCCTCCATCGTCAGGCAAATGAGGCAGCAGGAGCGAGAGGCCCCTGACCACGCCGTGCTGGCAGTCAGGAAGGAGAGAGCAGTGTGCGTTTTCTCTTTTCTATTCTGTCCAGGACGGATGCCAGCCCATGGAGTGCCCTCTCCCACATTCAAGATCTTCCCCGTAGATAACTTCATCCAGATAATCCCTCAAAGGCTTGCCCAGATGCTTGCTGCCTAGGGGATTCTAGAGTCTGTCACACTGACCAACAGACAGTATTAGCCTCTGTCATCCCCACCACAGTAGAGATGTTTCCCAGCAGGTGGCCGTGCAGAGACCTTGCACAGGAAGGAAGCAGGCATAAAGGAATGTTCTCCTGGCTCTCAGCGCTAGTGGGAAACTGAACCCACATAGCGAGACAAGACAATTAGTAGTAAATAACATATAGATACAATTTCTAAGGAAGAAAGGGAAACCAATTTTGATGATGCTTTCAGACAGCCTGCTAACAATGGAGAAGGAACTTTAATCCCCCCAAGAAATGTCAAAGAAGCAGCAGTATAGGATCGTGAATTTATCCAAATATTCAGCAGTAGTTTAGGAATGGAACTGAAATTGCAAGCCAACTGTGATTATCCATGCCTAGAGTCTGAGCTGCCGAGCAGGCTGGGACAGGAGGGTCACTGGGATGTGTGAGGTTGGTATCAACATGGGCAGCAAAGAAGGCCCCGTCTACATGAAAGCTCTTATTTATAGCTGCGTAGTTAATTTTGAGAAGAGAGGACTAAGAGGTTATTACTAATACATCAGTAGAGTGTGTCCCATATCTCAGCTGTTAAGGCCACTTGCTGCTTTTGCAGAGGACCCAGGTTCAGTTCTCAGAACCCACACAGTGGCTCACAACTATCTGTGACTTAAATTCTAGGGAATAGAGTGCCCTCTCCTGGCCTCTGAGGGAACTGCATGTGTTGTGTACATTCACACATACATGCAAGCTAAATACTGATACACGTAAAATAAAACTGCATCTCTCTTTATAAAAACACATATCTCAACACACATTGCCCTTTTGTATTTTACTTTTAAGTATCTGTTTGGGTTCAGCAGTTACGGCACTCTCTGCTCTAAGAAACCATGCCCACATCAGGTGGCTCCCAGCTGCATGTAACTTCAGCTCTGAGGAATCTGACACCTTCTTCTGGCTTCTGTCGGTACCCGCACATGTGCATAAAACCAGTAAGTCTTAAATGTTTGTCTTGTTTTCTAGGTCAAGAAGTCGTCTTCAAGTGCCTCGGGGAAGGGATTCTTGAGAAAGCCTTTCAGGGATACAATGCTTGTATCTTTGCGTATGGCCAGACAGGTAAGCCGTTGCTCTAATTGTAGCTGATGATAGGAAACAAGTGTTTGCAAGGATGGAGGTCAGTGGACAAGTGCTTGCCTGACACGTGCAAAATCCCAGATTTAACCCCTAGTGCATAAATTAAAAAAACTAAATAAATAACTGTTTCCTTCTCTGTTTTCTTTGTTTGTTTGTGGTGCTGAGGATTGAACCCAGGACCTCCTGTGTGCCAAGCATAAGCTACATCCATATCTTAAATATATTTAATTTCCTAACATTTAAAAGGCTAGGGGAGTTTAGGAAAGACAGAAAAATTCTCCTGACATCTTGGGCTGAACTGACTTATACAATCAAAACTATCCCGCTTTTTGAAAAGACATCAGTTCTGGTAATGGCCTAATCTCGGTGTTGATGAGCACAGATAGTTCTGTACTATTAAGCATCATTTTCCTAAATTATAGTTTTAACCTGTGTTTGAACTGGAGAAGCAATCATCGTTTCACAGTATAAATGTTTTCGCAGTATCAATACAATATTTTTAGACTCCTCTCTCCCCTATCATTTAGGCTCCAAAATGATGATAGATTATAAACCAAAGCAGGTAGAGCAAAACAGGCAAATCCAAAAAATAGTTGGGGATCAGCTATTACCTCTCTGAGCTGTAGTTCTTTCGGAGTAGTAATGCTGCCTCCTTCTGTGTCACAAGGCTACAAGAACCTAGGTAGAGAATACAGGTAATTTAGCATGTGGTATGTCCAGCTATGACAGGCTGCTTCTCTTAGTGATGCTGGGATTTTACTGTGTATGCAATGTGTGTCCCAGAGTTAGGGTTTCACTGCTGTGAGCAGACACCATGACCAAGGCAACTCTTTCCAAGGACAACATTTAATTAGGGCTGCCTTACAGGTTCAGAGGTTCAGTCCATTATCATCATGGCAGAAGGATGGCAGCATCCAGGAAGGCCACCTCTTGTTCCAAAGACAAACAGGAGAAGACTGGCTCCCACCTGGTTAGGAGAAAGGTCTAAGAGCCCACCCCCACAGTGACACACTTCCTCCAATGCCACACCTACTCCAACAAGGCCACACCTTCCAGTAGCATCACTCTATAGGTCATGCATACTCAAACCACCACACCTAGTAAAACTCTTTCAAGAACTGACAAAACAGCTTCTCTTGTGAAAGGCTCGCAATGTAGGCATGTAGACATCTCTAATCGCCAGAACCCGTATGGAGACGCTGTCATGGTGGCATGCCTCAGAGGCAGGCAGGCAGATCCCTGGGGCTCACTGGTCAGTCAATCTCATGGACCTGTCAGGCTCCAAGGCCAGAGAGACCCTGCCTCAAATAACAAGGATGTGACCACCGAAGCTGGCCTGTGCTCTCCACACACATAGGCACGCGTACACACACTCATACATGCACAGCTCTTCCCATACCTCATAGTGAACGGGTGGGATTTTATCTTGCTTTCCTGGGGTGCATATTAGTGATTGCATCTCTAGCTACTCCTTTGATCATAATGGATCGTCCAAACCTTACAGAGACAAACCAGGGAGGGGTTCTAGGTGGAGAGTAACCGTGTTGTTCAGGGGTCTGGGGTTGAGGTCCAAATGCACCCCACTCCTCCTGTGTGTCCTTGGCTGTGGAGTGAGGCATCTTGTGTGGCTGAAGTGTCCCGCTTGCTTCCTCTCCCGTGCTCACACCCCTCTCTTGTTCTTTCCCAGGCTCTGGAAAGTCCTTTTCCATGATGGGCCACGCAGAGCAGCTAGGCCTTATCCCGAGGCTCTGCTGTGCTCTGTTTCAAAGGATCTCCCTGGAGCAAAATGAGTCACAGACCTTTAAGGTGGAAGTATCGTATATGGAGATCTATAATGAGAAGGTCCGGGACCTCTTGGACCCCAAAGGGTAAGTGCTTGAAATAAATTCTAAAATCAGGAAGAGTCATTTTAAATGATCTTAAAACTGCCAGGCTGGCCGGGCGATGGTGGTGCACGCCTTTAATCCCAGCACTTAGGAGGCAGAGGCAGGCGGATTTCTGCGTTTGAGGCCAGCCTGGTCTACAGAGTGAGTTCCAGGACAGCCAGGGCTACACAGAGAAACCCTGTCTTGGAAGAAAAAAAAAGAAAAAGAAAAAGAAAGAAAAGAAAAGAAAGAAAGAAAAAAAAAAACCAAAACTGCCAGGCTGTCTGCATACTCAGCCGTTGGTCACTGTGCCGGTGTTGGTTCATGTACTAAACATGAGGAGCCTCCCAAAGCCTTCCAGTGTGTCAGATGTATGCCGTGTAAAGTTACTCACGTCTGCCATGAAAAGATGTTTTTACCACTGGCATTGTTTTTTGTTATAAGGGACAATTCATTAAAATGAAGTTATAGGAGCTGAGAGATGGCTCGGTGGTTAAGAATGCTGGCTGCTCTTCCCAGAAGACCAGGTTTCATTCCCAGCACCTACACAGTGGCTATCATCTGTACTTCTGATCCCGAGGGATCTGTCGCCCTCTTCTGTCATCTGTGGGTACTGCACACACGGTGCATAGACATGTTCAGACAAAATACCCATACACATAAGATAAATGATAATTATAGAATCGCATGATATATGCCTCCATCCCAGCACTCAGAGGAGGATCCCCACCTGTTTGAAGCTGTCCTAGGCTGCAGAATGAATTCCAGGCCAGAATTATGTGGTAAGACAGTGTCTCAAAGAAGCAGAAAATTGTTCTAGTAACTGCACATTAGTCCATGCATTTATATTGGAAAACTGCAACTCTGAATTGGAGGTGAAGTGGTGGGAGGGTTGTGGCCACCATTCCTTCCCTGGTTATGTGTTGGAAGCATGTGGCGTCATCAAGTCAGTAAAGCATCCTATTTGAGGATCTTTACTGACTTGAGCACCACTTCAATTCTGAATGATTCTAGAGATACAGGTGAAACCCAGACATCTCTGTCTTTCACGGGTGATGGTGGGCGGTGGTGGCCCCCACCTTTAATCTCAGCACTTGGGAGGAAGAGGCAGGCTGATCTCTGAGTTCGAGGCCAGCCTGGTCTACAGAGTGAGTTCCAGGACAGCCAGGGCTATACAGCATGTTTTGAAAAATTAAAACAAACAAAACAAAACAACAAAACTAGATGATTAAGAACCAGGTGAGTTTGAGTCATAAATTCATTTCTCCAGTCAAATGTTGCATTGATTTAAAACTAGATCATTGGAAAGTAGCATAGAAAGCAGATGAAGTGTAAGAAATGAAGCTGACCTTTAACCCTGCCCCTCAAGAGTCACCTTGGTTAACACTTAGGTGTTTCATACATGCCTTGTGTGGACACGCTCATGTCTTCAAGCTATTTGAGAAATACCAGTTCGATATCCAGGATTTCCAGTGTAACTTAATGAAAGCTTTGCTCTGTCGCTAACTACTTTCCAATAGTTTTGGCAGCTGTGGGATATGTAACACGTCTGCCCACTGCCAGCCCCGTGGGCTCCAATGAAAGCAAGCATTAGAACAATAGCATTAAAAAAATAAATAAATAAAATGAGCCATATATAACTTTAAAAAAATAACAATAGCGTTATAGACATCAAGAATGCCCCTCTCCCAGTCATTGGAACATTTGTGTTTACTTTAAAGAATTATTAACTGTTTATGCAAAAGAGCATTTGTCAGGTATGAAGAGCGGGAAAATCAACCCCTGCCTTCACACCCAGTTATCTTAGCAAGTGGAATCTAGCCAATAATTTTTGATCTTTCTCTATGTCCCCCTGGACTCTTACTCTCTTCCCTGTTGGTCCCGGAGGTAAATACGAGTAGAAATTTTAAGTTTACTGTTCTCGTTCTCTTCTGTAGAATTTATCTATGACTTTGTACAATTTTTAACCTTGTGTAAACAGCACCAGCATATATTCATTTCATTCATTTTTATATTGGAGCAAATAATGTGATTGTGTTCACTATTATTGAACACCTTATTGCGTGATCGAACACTGTTCCTTTCTCATCAAGCACAGACTTCATCTCTCATTTCCTCCACATAGTGCTGCTCTAGGTGCGCATGCGCAGACTGCATGTCTCCGTATAATGCTGCTCTGGGTGCGCATGCGCAGGCTTAGGGTGTCTGTATCGCGCTGCTCTGGGCGCTCATGCACAGGCTTCTTGGGAAATAGGTGCAGGAGTTTCTAGAGGGTTTTTCTGGGGTTAGGACCGTGAATCAAGATATGGAAGCACCTGCTTCACTAAATGAATGCCAACAGAATGCAAGAATTCCCAGTATCAGTGTAAAGGCTTAGGTTAAACTCCTGCTATACTGCCGAGCTATACAGGATCTGGTTGGTAAGCGTGAGCCCACTGCTGGGCTGTATGTGAAACACCAGCCATCTTGAAGATCAGACTGGTCAGTCCTGAGTCCAGCAGAATTACTGTAGATGCATTCACTGACTTCTCGCCCTCACAAGTACGATTAATGGGACACGTGAAAAATGCTTCTGAAGCGTTGCCAAGTGTTTCAGACGCATCAAGATTACCCACATCTGAGAAACGCCGGACCTTAACTCTGAATGCAATTAAATACGATGTGCCATGGAAAAGATGGCGCCCACAGTACAGGAGATACCTAATAGCTTCAAGTTTTAAATCTCATTGGTCTGATAACTATCAAATGGATCTCAAATTCGTGATAACTATTTAAAATTCACAAGATCCCTAAAGGGGCTTGCTGCTGGCTGAAATGACCTGAATTTGGTCCCAGGGACTCATGTGGTAAAGCGGAAGAACTCACTTCCCTCTGACCTCCATATATGTACTAGTGTGAACTTGTGTGCCCAGCGCGTACAAGTATGTGCGCAAACACACACACACACACACACACACACACACAAACAAATCAACTAGAGCCCCAATATTGTCATCAGCAGGGCTAATTTAAGTATCAGACATCAATGGCTACAACTGTGTTATCATTTGACTTTCTATATAAAATTGCCAGCATGGGGCCAACATACATCAGTGAAACTTGGAAAAGTAAATTAAAGTTAAAAAATATTTTATGATTGTTCAGTATTTGCTCAAAAAAATTTAACCTTAAAGGGGGAGGGAAAAAAATGAAGCCAGGTTGGTAGGGAGGCTATGGGAGGAGCCGGTGAGGGGAAGAGTATGATCAAATACAGTTTGGAATTCCCAATAAATAAAAAGATTATCAAAAAGGAATTGAAGGTGTTCTTTGTGAAGAACGTGTAGGTTTATCCATCCTCCACCACAGGAACCCGGCCAGGGTTGGGTGCCGGTTTCCCTCCTCCTTGGGATGAGGGAGAGATGTTTTAAAACAGTACCGCTGTTTGAAATCAAAGTCTAAGGTGTTTCTTATGTGGGGCGCTGCTTTGCTATGAAGCGGCCATTAAAGCGTCTTCTAATCAATCACTGAAAGACTCTTTGGGGTTTATACTCTGAATTTCTAAGGAAAGGGAGAAGCTTCAAGTGTGGTAAGATTCATTCACTTGATTCTTCCTCCTCCCCCTTTAGGAGCAGGCAATCTCTTAAAGTCCGAGAGCACAAGGTCCTGGGGCCATATGTCGATGGTCTATCTCAACTGGCCGTTACTAGCTTTGAGGTAAGAGCCATTTTACTTTTAATCTCATTAAAAAAAAAAAAAAGCACTACATCAGTAAATGATAGTGAGCATGTTTTCCTGTGCATGTGGGATGTCATCTCGGTGCCCCTCATCACACATACTGACCAGCACACTGGGGACCGATGTCCTTCAGTCACACTTCTGGCTGCCTCATGGTGCAGAGCTCACGGTGAGGCCAAAAGGTCCAGCAATCTCAGGTTGCCGAGTGGTTCCCTTTTGCCATGTGGCCGGTGATGTCCTTCCAATCTGGTCTGGTCATCTACTTGCCGTTTGGTAGTTAACTAACCCCGTTCTTATAGGCAGAGGCCCTGCCTTGATTTCTAAGGCTATTTGGTCTGCTGGCTCCCCTCTTTTTCTGATTCACTGCCTTATCCAAGGACTGATCTGCCCACCCCCCATTCTTGAGTTTTATACCCAGACATAATGTCCTGCTGTTATTCCTACAGTCATTACCTTGGGAGTCTTACAACACAAGTTTCTAGTTATTCTGCTGATGAAGCAAATGAATGAGAGAATAAATAAATGGACAGACCCCTGTATTTATTTAGGATGTATGATATTATTTTATAATTACCCATTATCATCTGATACTTGGTAAAGCTAAAACTAAGGTGAGGGTCAGCGTGCAGCTATTTAGATGACAATGCGCTGTATTTCTCAAGTTGGGTTTGGACTTACCCATCGGTTTAAATGCACCAAGGGTCTGAGGTGAACAAACCTTTCTGACTCAAAGGTGCTGAGTCAGCACTTTGGCTAGGCTTGTTTCCCAGCTGGTAATGGAGCTCAGTCCCTGCTGCCTTGTCACTTATGAATAGCAGCGGGGAAACACCATTCGCACCTGAGAGCTGCCTATCCTAGACATGGGGAATCTTAGACAACCTCCACGAACTTGTACATCTTGGTGTGCAGAGTTCCTTTCATAACACACATTGAGCAAACATTTCATAGAAGCCCAGCAGTTCCAGGTGTATTCTAGGAATGAAGACATCAAGATAAAGGAGAAAGTTTTCTTCTCTTGCAGAGCCAGAGCTGCTTGCAGAAGGAGGCAGATAGCAGGGGACAGGCAGCTGTACCAGGGTGACAGGCACAGGACAGTTAGAATTAAATGGGGTAATAACTGTCCTTGAGTATGTGACATGCTCAGTAAATGCCTTCTCTTCTGGGAATTTATGAAGGAGCAAATTGGGATGTTCACAGGGCAAGAAGAACTAGGGCAGAGAGAGAGAGAGAGAGAGACAGAGACAGAGACAGAGACAGAGACAGAGAATATCTCTAAGTGGGGAGGAGAGCCAGGCATACCGTGTGGAAAAGAGGCTAGCTATGTCTGTGGAAGGTATGGCCAAGGCCTGGGAGGATCATAGTGGACATGTTCTTGAGGTTGGGTGGGGGCGAACTCCTATCCCCCATGTTTTCTCATAGCACTTTCTTGGTCTTTACCTCTAGGACATTGAGTCACTGATGTCTGAGGGAAATAAGTCTCGAACGGTAGCGGCGACCAACATGAACGAGGAGAGCAGCCGCTCCCATGCAGTCTTCAACATCATCATCACACAGACGCTGTATGACCTACAGTCTGGGGTGAGGGAGCTCGGAGTGTGAACAGGGAAGTGTGTCACGGTTGGATTCAGAGGCTGTGGACCAGGCTGGCCTTGAACTCACAGAACTCCACCTGCCTCTTCCTCCCAAGTCTGGGATTAAAGGCCTGTGCCACCACCACCACCCGCCTTTCTCCTGGCATCTCTCAGTTGGGTTTTTCAGGGCTTGGGATATAGTTCTGTTGGTAGAGTGCTTGCCTAGTATGTGTGAAGCCCTGGGTTTGAGTCTCCACTGCTGCATAAAACCCAGAGGCAGGAAGATCAGAAGTTCAAGGCCATCCTCTACTTCTTAAGAGTCTGGGGGGAAAAATAGACGTTGTGTGCAAACATCCTAACTTTCATGATGATATCTCCATACAACCTTTAAATATGTGTTTCCCTTAAAAACAATCAAATCTACTTCATGACTACTGTGAGATGTTACAAAAGAAACTGCAACATTCTATCTGAATCCGTATCTCAAAGAAGGGCAGAATTTGACCCAAATACAAAGGGACTTCATGTGCTGGTGTCTTCTCCAAGGCCCATAAAACCTCTAACTTCTGACTGAGCTGGAAGTCTACACTTGCGACTGTCCTGGAAATTCTTCTGATGGCCCTGGGTGTCTGGGAAACTGCAGAGCAGAACGTTATTTCTTTACCCTCTTACATTTTGACTTGGGGGCTCAGACGATTGCTTAGTGGGTAAAGCTCATGTCACACACATGTGGGGGCCTGAATTCGGACCCTCATGACTCATGTTAAGTCCAGTGTGACAGTGCACTTCTGTAACCCCAGGACTCCCATAATGAATGAAGGAGAGAGCTGAGACAGGAGAATCCCCAGAAACCTCTGGGCCAGCCATCCTGGATCACTGCAGTGACCCCGGGAGACCCTGCTCAGCAAGGTGGAAGATGAGAGCCATGACCTGGCTTACTCTTTGGTACTCACACACATAAACATGGACATACATACACGCGTACAGCGCACATGCATACAAAGATCTAAATTTTACTAGAAAGCAATTTGCTGGCAGAAATAACTGTGAACTGGTTAAGATCCCAAGCACTTTGTGATGGTAGATACATCAGTATCCATGCGTATTCCTTCACGTGTGTGGTTTCTCTCTTCTTTCCTACAATTAGAACTCTGGGGAGAAAGTCAGCAAAGTGAGCCTGGTCGACCTGGCTGGGAGCGAGAGAGTGTCGAAGACCGGGGCTGCTGGCGAGCGGCTCAAAGAAGGCAGCAACATTAACAAGTAAGGCAGCCTGAGCAGCGGGATGATGACTTACATTTGTTTGTTTTGTGGTGGAGGTTGGGAGGAGGGCTCATGGTTGCATTGTAAGGGTCCAGTGGTTCTGATACAAAGTTAAAGTATTTGTAACTTTGTAACTTCAGTAAGTCTGATGGAAGACAGATGGCGGTCTGAAATTGTTTCCGTACATGTCATTTATTGAAGTAAAGTTTATTTTATTTTATTTTATTTTATTTTATTATTTTTTGTTTGTTTTTCAAGACAGGGTTTCTCTGTATAGCCCTGGCTGTCCTGGAACTCACTCTGTACACCAAGCTGGCCTCGAACTCAGAAATCCGCCAGCCTCTGCTTCCCAAGTGCTGGGATTAAAGTCATGTGCCACCACTGTAAAGTCCTGTGGTATAGCCCTGCCCCTCTGCAAGTGGTACAGTGCCTGTGTGTCTTGTATGGACAGGTGGTCCCCAGCTCAGGGTAGATGTAATAGTAGTTATCTGTATTGATACTTTGATTATTATTGGCTAAAGTGACTGAAGGAAGGGAAAATTATATGTATGCTCACAGCTGAAAGTCCACCGCATCAGAAAGGCACAGGAGTGGCCGAGGCTGTAGGACCTGGCTGTCTTCTGGATGGGTGGAGCAGGAAGCAAAGAGGACCAGAGGCAGGACTCAAACCTCAAAGCCTACGCCCCAGGCATCCCTCCCACCACATTTGACCCTGATAGTGGTTCAACTCCGGACTTTTTAGATTTTGACTTTGGATCTTTTCCTGGGACAAGCTGAACTCTGTTTCTATACCTCCAGGCTAAGTAGATGATGACAAACCACGGCTCCCTGGAGGTATGAATCCAGCGGTCAGCAGTATGCCGTGTTGCTAAGATGGCATGCTGGCTAGGGCAAGTGTGTTAACCGCATTCTTGACTCACGGTTTCCGACTGAGAGTGGCTTTACCTGGAGCTAACTGCATCATAGGTCAGGGAGCACCTACAATACAGCCTTTGGTAAACTGCAAGCCATAGGGTTATAGAGCAGATCTATCAACAGAAAAGCCTGCCTTAAATGTAAAGCTGATGCTATTTATGCATGAGAGGTGTAGATAAGGAGTCTCACTGTTTGTCTGGAGTGTGTGTGTTTGTGTGTGTGTGTGTGTGTGTGTTGCTTTGGCAAAGTCTGAGAAAAAGCATAGTGGTGACAGATAGATTGGAGTTTTCCAGAGAAATAAAGAGGAACCTATGCAAATGAAGGACTCCTCTGCAGGATCCCCATGGCTTCTGACATGCAGTAGGAAATCTCTTGCTCTCCAAATTAAGAGAAAAGAGGTTTTGTATATAAATCTATGTTCAGGGACCAGGCTGCCCAGAGTTCACCCTACATCCACCGATTACTAGATGTGTGTATCGTGGGCAAGTGACATAACCGATTTTCCTCAGTTTCCACGTCTCTAGAGGGGAGGTTGAACAGTAGCGGCTTCCTCAGACTGCCGAATTAAATGCCACCATGCATTTAGAACAACGCCTGGTGTGTGGTTTGCACAGAATAAATACTAATTATGCCAGGACTGTTTCTCTAATCAGTGTAATTGCTATCATTATTCCAAGTTCTACAGAAAATAGCTCAGAGTTGTACTTATCTCTTTCTGTTGATCAATCGTAATTTGAGGTCTTGTCTTCAGCAAAACGTGACGGCGAGAAATGCATTCAAGAGTATGTCCATGCAGCCTGACGTTGTAACATAATATTGCACAGAATGCTGTTAGCATATGAAAGCTCAGAAGAGGAGGTGCGAGAGAGACTTCGCCCCACTTATCAGATGGACACACTGGCAAAGTCTCTCCTTTTTAGGGGGTTCACCTCCCTCCCCGTCCCCCTCTCTTGGGCTTTCATTAAGTGGGGGCTTTGTTGTGCTTCATGATGAGGCATCGACCAAGGCCGGGATTGAAGAAGGAAGGGTGGCCATGCTGTTCTGTTTCCCTAGAACCCAGGAGGGGGTGGGGAAGCAGATGGGAGCACACAAGGCGGGGTCAGGGTGGGGAGGACCAAAGCAAAGAGCACCCCTTAGTTAGGAGAGCATTTCCTGATGCTGGTACCTCAGCCCTCCTTCTGCAGACAGGCTTATGGGGCAACACAAGAATATATGAGAATCTAGAGTGTGTATATGTGGCCTTGATGTCACTGATGCTGACTTCCTTTTTCTGTCTGTCTGTCGTCCGTCTGTCTGTCTGTCTGAGTTCTCACTTATGCCTAGAAAGGTTCTGAGTTTTCTCTTAGTAAATAGTTCATCTGATCTGCCCATTAGTTTTGTTTATTTATTTATTTATTTATTTATTTATTTACGTACGTGTGCATGCTTACAGATGGCCCGGAAAGCCAGAAG
Organism: Apodemus sylvaticus; assembly: GCF_947179515.1. Classification (NCBI taxonomy): domain Eukaryota; kingdom Metazoa; phylum Chordata; class Mammalia; order Rodentia; family Muridae; genus Apodemus; species Apodemus sylvaticus. Next base: position 20,100,250 of record NC_067485.1, read on the forward strand.
AGGGTCCCCTAGAGTTGAAGTTCTAGGCACTTGTGAGCTGCTGTGTATGTGCTGGGAATTTAACCTGTGTTCTCTAGTAGAGTGCCTGGTGTCTTAACTTCTGGGTCATCTCTCCAGCCCTAACCTGCCGTCAGCATTGTAAGATGAATTTTGTATCTCCATCTGGTCAGTGAGAAAACCCAAGCAGACAATGATCAGGTAGTAAAGCTAGGACTCTGCGTGCAGTTCCTGGGTCTGAGTGCCGGAACGCTCCAGGGGTCACATGCTGTTTGCCTGCAATAGTCTGATTCTTTGGTCCAGCGTGGATATTATTGATGCCTCCTTGTATACAGATACTAAGCTATTTAGACTGGTCTGAACTGGACTGCCTCCAGACTGTGGTAGCATTCTAGATCCCCTAGCGACTTCTGCACAGTGACTTATGAGTTCTCCTCACACACTGCTCTTTTCCTAACCTGCGCACTAAGGACCCTGAGAAACAGTATGTGTGCACCTTCCTGCCGCTTTGTGAGACAGGACCTTGGGGGTGGGGGTGGGAGTGGGGGGAGGGCGTTGGTGCTCTCTGTAACTTTCATGTGTCTTGTCTTGTGTAGGGCACAGAATGGGTCTTTTTGTGTCTGCTGATACAACGGGTGGTTTAAATACTAGTAAGCTGATGTTTGCAAAAGTCACATAAGTGAAAACCCATCAGACGTGAATCACGAGTGGACTTGGTGTCTAACCCACACAATACCAAATAGCTCCACACTGTAAGTTCCATGTCTGGTGTACATGTTACAAGGCAAAAGAATCCTCATGGAGATTATCCAAGTCGACCCTATCTGTCAAAGGCTCCTTCAAAGCAAAGAGAGATGAGGGTGACGTGACTTGTTTTCTACGGGAAGATGGAGAGGACCTTGAGACAGAAGCGTCCATAGACCCCACCCAGCAAGTTCCCTAGACCCCACCCACCCAGTTCCCTAGACCCCACCCACCCAGGGAATGCAGACCCACCAACACCGGAGCTTTAGTTCGGTGGTACACAGTCTGAGTTTCTGGCCTCAGAGCTCTAAGACTTTAAAGCCGTGTGGATTTAAGTCGTGACATCTAAAATAATATGTGGCAGCAGGATGGTGACCCTTGAGGGAACCTCTGGGTCAGGAGAGATAGAGCATCGCCACTCTGGAAGCAGGAGGCACGAGAATTCTCCAAAGGAAGCAAAATTAAGATCACTCCATTCTTAGGAGTCAACCTCCAGACTGTAGAGCCAGACCAGGGGTTCTCAACCTGTGGGTCCCAACACCTTTGGAGATTGTGTTTTGGGTATCCTGCCTATCAGATATTTACATTACGATTTGTAGCAGTAGCAAAATTACAGTCATGAAGTAGCAATGAAATAATCTTATGATTAGAGTCACCACAACATGAGGAACTGTTTTAAAGCGTTGCAGAGTTAGGAAGGTTGAGAACCACTGCTCTAGACTGTTTCTACATCCATCTCTGTTTACTCCCATCATGGGTATTTTCCTAATTATTATGGAAACTGTCTGAGATCCCTCCAGGGGTCCTGTAGAGTATATAACAAATACAATACAAACTTCTCAAAGATTCCAGATTTCAAGGCACGTGTGCACCCAAGGATCCCAGAGGAGAGGTACAGGCTTGAACTTTGCAGAGCCATTTTAGCAAGTGTGTGATGAACGCTGATTAAAACACAGGGCAGAGTCAGTTGCAGACCCTGGCCTCGGGAGGCAGAGCTGAAAGAGCTTTGGATCTGATGGCTTAGTACATAGGTTGCCATAGAAACATGTGGAGACCAGTGAGAACCCAGCAGAGGTGATTGGCAGCTGAAGGGGTGGGATCAAAATACGCTTCCCAGAGGAGACCCTGCAATTTCCTGGTTATCCAAACAGGCCACGTGACCTTCCTGCAGTTTCCTCTTCTGTCACATGTGACTACAGAAGCTGTCAGTCTGGTACACTTATGGTGAACATTCAGCCAGCGATTTTGTGTAAAGTGCACAGTACAGCGGCTGGCAGCCAGGAAGCCGAGCGTGTGCTAACCATGTTAATAAGACAGAACTGTTCGTGGCCTCACAAATGGCTCCTAAGCATCATGACCAGCCAGATGGCGAAGCTAAAGAAATCGCAGATATATTTTCGTAAATGTGTTCTCAGCCTCTCGTCTTAGCTTCTTTATATGAAGCATTAATAATCCTCTTGAGCAGACCTGTCAGCAACTTCGCACAACTCCAGTTAATGGGCCGCAGATTTAGGGGTTTCATCTCTCCCAAAGCTCTTAAGTGCTTTAAAGCGTGGGACACTCCTTTCGTTTGAAGATCGAAGGCACCAAGGCACCGTGTGGCCGCAGCTACCCGGGAATGTGCCGGATATAGGTTCTCAGCAGACATTCTTCCTGTGGAGGCAGGGTGAGAAATTGCCCAGCAGAATGCCAGGCTGTGCCTCCTCCTGTCTGGTGAACGTGGCCTGGAGAAGGCGTTCCCTGCCGCTGGACTCTGGCAGCTCAGTGTTTGGACACACTGATTTAGTTCATGGAGTGCCCTCCCTAAGGCTCCCAGACAAGGACCACTGTTACTCAGGAGGCTGGGGGGGAAATAAACAACGTCAAGGCTTGTCTAGGCTACAGAGTAAGTTCAAGGCTAGCCTAGACAACCTAGTGAAGCACTGTCTTTGTGAAAAACGGAAAAGAAGGCTATGGGTATATCTCAGTGGTAGGATACTGGCCACAGCATGTTCAGACCCCCAGTTCAGTTTTCAGTTCTGAAACAAAAAAAAAAAATGAAGTGTCCATTACTGTTTCTAAAACTGGGCACCATTCAGGAAATACTCAAATATATCACTTCTAGGATTATATTGTACAACTTTTTATAATTTATAAGCTTAATAACAGTCTTTCATTCCCCGCTTTTGGATACTTTACCTGTTGTGGGAGAGCCTGAGACCTAGGAGTTAGGGCCTTTTCCTGACTGCCTATCCCCTAACCGACTCCTCAGAACAACTGCTGTGCAGTCCTCACTGAGTTTCTTGGGCATGTCTCCAGTAGTTTTAAGAGGAATGGCGACTGGCATCAGGGAAGGTGTGAGAGGTGAGCCTTCTCACTCCTCTGGGCATGCCACTGTGTAAGAGGCAGTTTCCTGGGAGGACACAGTCAACCCTTTAAAAAAAAAATGTATTTATTATATGTAAGTACACTGTAGCTGCCTTTAGACACTCCAGAAGAGGGCATCTGATCTCATTATGGATGGTTGCAAGCCACCATGTGGTTGCTGGATTTGAACTCAGGACCTTTGGTAGAGCAGTCAGTGCTTTTAACCATTGCGCCATCTCACCAGCCCCTGGTTAACCCTTTAAAGAGCACCTCAAGGCCCACCTTTCCTTGACCCACTTTTTGACCTACCCTTGAACTTAAGCTCCTTAGCAGGTCCCAGGCAAGGTGCATTATGGATGTCATGAGAAGTCTCAGTTTCCTTTTTACTCATTTTGAACCTGTATAAGAAAATCCCATGAATTTTCCTTTTGCTTAACATCATTTCAAAGGTGTAAAATAAATAGAAAACAAATGCATAATGGATAGCAAGGAATAAATGATCAGAAGAAATGCCTGTTAAAATGATACAGATATAACATAAACACATTCACTAAGAATGTACTCCAGTATCAAACACCAAATTTCAACAATGTCAAAATCGTGTGAGCAAAGAATTCCGGGGATTAAAGTTTTAAGGTATGGGGAAAATTAAGGAGCCGGACAGTAGTGGTGCATGCCTTTAATCCCAGCACTTGGGAGGCAGAGGCAAGCAGATTTCTGAGTTCAAGGCCAGCCTGTTCTACAGAGTGAGTTCCAGGACAGCCAGGGCTATACAGAGAAACCCTGTCTGAACAAAACAAAACAAAACAAAAGCAAATAAGAAAGAGAAAAAAATGAATTATAATTTAAATTCTTCCCCTCATCCATTGCATTTACTACAGAAATCTTTATTCTGTTTTTGAGCCTACCAGCTTGTTTTGTTTAAAAAATTTTTTTAATTTGAATCTGTGACTATGACTGTGTCTATTTCTGTGCATGTGACTGTGTCTGTGTGACTGTGTCTGTCTATGTCTGTGTAGAGTTCCTTTGATTACAGATACCCACAGAGGCCAGAAGAGGGCTTGGTTAGGACACTGGAATCCTAAAGCAGGATTCTTTGAAGGAGTGGCAAGCACTTTTAGTCACTGAGTAATAAAAAAGATATCTCTAGCCCCCATTTATTTTCTTTTTGATCCCAGCGTCTCCATTATTATATATTAAGTGGGTTTTAAATTTTTGCTACTTTTAAATGCCAAGCTTTGGGGAGAGACCGTGGGTGGAGCTCAGGTAGAATAGCTCCTGAGGTCCTTGGTTGATCCCCAGCAGTGCTGCTTACAAATGCCTCCTTATGTGCCCTCCTTCCGCTGCCATCAGCCCTTTCCGCTTAGCCCCTCCCTCTTCCCTGTCCTACTCCCGAGCAGGTTAGAGACCCAAAGATTAGTAGTTTCCTAACAGCAGATGAGGGAAAGGTAGAATGAAAGAGTTCTGGAATCACTGTTCACCCTGCAACACTGAGCAACCATTGCTGCCCCGCTGGAGATTCCTGCAGCAGCACTGCCTTCGCTACCTTGTCCCGCCCCCCCACCCCCATCCCCACCTCACCTCCACCCCCACCTCACCTCCACCACCACCTCACCTCCACCACCACCCCCACACCCCCTCCACCAGCGCCGCCTTTGGCCACCAGCTCCAGAAGGCGCTCGTTTAAACCCACACACAAGTTAGGCACCAAAGCACTGTCGGTGTTTCTCTGAAGGCAAGGCACCACCAGGAAAGGTTGTCAAATGCGCGTGGTTATATCCTGCTGGACTCCAGCCTTCGGCAGGTTGGAGTCAGGCCTGCATTTTTGACAGGTTCCCAGCGATGATGGTTGATGGTTTAGGTCCCAGGACTACATTTTGTTAATGATGAGCCTAGACATCCTCGGGCACTGTCAACTTCAAGTTCTCAAAGTTTAGTGTGTGTGTGTGTGTGTGTGTGTGTGTATGTGTGTGTGTGTGACCCTGAGAGACCTTTGTCTCATTTAGTAGGTCTGAAGAGGAGGCTTCTGTGGTTTTCTTAAAAGCCCTTGGGTGTTTTCCCATGCTCTCTGACTGGCAGAGTTTGAAAGTGAAGTTAGATGCTGTCCTCAGTTTGGGCATGTCTTTGCTTTTGTGAAACCACATCAGCCCTACACCTAGTCCTATCTCCAGCATTAAGTGCTAAGTTACAGGGGTTGTTCTGCCCGGTGCAAGAGCAGAGGCCTAGATGGTCCCCATGTGACCTGAAGATGAAGTAATCCAGACTTTAATATTTGGAGCGAATTTTCTAGTATGATTTCATAATTGCATGTTTCAGGGTTCTAAAAATAAACATTTTATAAATGCTGCAATTAAGCATAATATTTTCTTAAAGAAATTTTAAATTTGTTATTTTATGCTAATGGGTTCCTTTTTTCTTTGTTCTTGGCTTCTGGGAAAATTATTGCAGATTTAACCATCTGTCGATTTAACCTTTCTGCATATTTTATTCTTGTTTTCTAGAAGGATTATTGTTTTATGAAAACAAACATTCTGAAAAACTTAATTTTCACTCCTCTTGTGGCAGATCGCTTACAACCTTGGGATTGGTTATATCATCACTGGCTGACCAGGCCGCTGGCAAAGGCAAAAACAAATTCGTGCCTTATCGAGACTCAGCCCTCACTTGGCTTCTTAAGGTAATTTGCTAACCTAGGATTCATATTTATCTAAATCTTGCTGTTTCTAGTGTGATAGCTGTTAAGGAAGTGTGCAGGGGTAACCAAGTGCACAGTACTGCCTAACCAAGCACACAGTACTGTCTAACCAAGCACACAGTACTGCCTAACCAAGCACACAGTACTGTCTAACCAAGCACACAGTACTGCCTAACCAAGCACACAGTACTACCTACCCAAGTACACAGTACTGCCATCCTAATTCTTAGTGATACACAACAAAGATATTTTGTAGGGTGTGTGGAAATGGCTCGGCAGGTAAAATCTATTGCTTGAGTAAGCTTAAGTCCCTGAGTTCCAGTCCCCAGCATCCATGGGAACAGCTGGGCGTGGAGATGGTGGAGATGGTGGACCACCCAGCCTAGATGAGACAGCTGGCTTCCAGTTCAGTAAGGCACACTACAGAGGAATTAAAAGCGACAGAGAAAGACACCCGATAGCTTTCCTTGCCTCCCTCTTCATGTGCGTGCCTACACACATACACACCTGCACACTCATATGCACATGCCACAAAACAGCATACAGGCACAAATTAACACTGCTTTATATTATCTTATTCTGTTACAGTGTCCTCTGGCGGGTACTGTTTATTGCTATAAATATAGACGTGCCATGTTTCAGCTTTTTTATAAAATGATGTGCAAAATGTTAGCACACTTTCACTTTGCATTTTCTTCTCAAACAAAGTCGCACTCGACTATTTCCTGCTTTTGCCCTGTGCTGACTCGAAGTGGTGTTCAACAAGGTGCTATTTGAAATTCTTTATAGGACAATTTAGGAGGGAACAGCCAGACCTCTATGATAGCTACCATCAGCCCAGCAGCAGACAACTACGAGGAGACACTGTCCACGCTAAGATACGCAGACCGAGCCAAGAGGATTGTGAACCATGCCGTGGTGAATGAAGATCCCAATGCCAAGGTCATCCGGGAGCTGCGAGAGGAAGTAGAGAAGCTGAGAGAGCAGCTCTCGCAGGCTGAGGTAATAGCTGTCCCCCACGCCCTGCTCCTGACGCCCCTTCACCTGGGCGTCTGATGGGTAAGGGCGCGCTGGCTTGCAGCCCTGGGTCATATCCATGTGATTCAGCATTTCAGTGTGTAGCATCCACCGTGGGCTGAGTGCCATTGTAAAGAACAACGTGACCCACCCCGACTGTTGCCCTGGCGACCCTCAGATAGGAGGAGAAAGAAGTCTTTCCTGTCTCTGCCTAATTGTTTGCTTCAGTCGGTCACGTGGCCCCTGAACTTCCTAAGGGAAATCCTAAGAACAGTGTGTAGTGGTTTTTTGTTTTGTTTTGTTTTGTTTTTAAATTAACATTGTAGATTGTTTCCACGAGGCTTTCAAAGACACCAGGCATTCTTTCCCTTTAGTCGTGGAGACTGGGTCTTGTTGACAGAAAGGTTCCTAAGTGGTTACTGTAGCCACAAGATATTTATGGATCACACTTTTGATTTCTGTCTTATTGACAATTAAATAAATCCTCCTAAATAACCTTTTTCCTACATTGAGATATTTCAGAGATAAGCTTTAGCATTTTCAGTCTTTAAATGAAACAACTGTTAGTCTTTATCCATACACACTGGCTTGCTCTCTCTCTCTCTCTCTCTCTCTCTCTCTCTCTCTCTCTCTCTCTCTCCCTCCCTCCCTCCCTCCCTCCCTCCCTCCCTCCCTCCCTCCCTCACCTCTTCTTTAAAGAGGAGAGAGCAGCCACACCCTCTTCTATTTACTTTGATGATCGGAAGTCGGAGGCCCACACAGACAGTGTGTGACTTAATTGCTTCCGAGAGACTATTACTACTTAATAGTAGGACATAAGGCTGCTGAGCTGTAGCTCGTGACAATTTAGCGTGCTGATAGCTGCATACAGGAGGTGCAGGGCCCAGCGCTCAACCTCCAGTCCCACAGAGCAGAACACCATTGTGTATGTTGTGCACATGCCGCTGGAGAGATCGTGGAAGCTGACGTCTCTGGTTTATTTTAAAGGCCATGAAGGCTCCTGAGCTGAAGGAGAAACTCGAAGAGTCCGAGAAACTGATAAAGGAGCTAACAGTGACATGGGAAGAGAAGCTGAGGAAGACGGAAGAGATCGCTCAGGTGGGCTCCTGAGTCGTCCTCCTCCCCCCTGCTGTCTCCGTAGGACGGACACCGGCCCCCTCCAACGCCCTCCACAGCAGAGGTTCTCAACCCCCCAGCACTTCGACCCTTCAATACAGTTCCTCACGCTACTGTTGTGAATCATGATCCTAATACCTGATAGGCAGGAGGATATCTGAGTATCCGACCCGTGAAAGGATCCTTTGGCCCCCAAGATGGAGAACTGACGCTTCGGGGCCTTGTTGCCTCTGCCAAGCTCATTTTAAAGCCCCAGCTTCCCGCCTTTCAGCAGTCTGTGTGTGGTCCTGTGTCCCGCTGGAACGGTGACCCGGATAAGCAAGGCTAGGAGGGTCTTTCCTCCTCCCTGCTCCTCCTTTCTATCCACATTGTGGTACAGTGGGCTTTTGGTGGTGTGGTGTTGTGTGTGTGTGTTGTTGTTGTTTGTTTTGTTTTTCAATCTTGGCATTGAAAGCTCCGATTGGCAGAAATTTTTAAAGTACAGCACACAATAGGGTTTTCACCATGTGCTTCTTTGTACTTACTGGAAGATGTTGTATGAGGAGTCACTGAATGAATTGCAGCAAGGTTAATCCATACACAGAGCCCTGTGTGTGTGAGAGTTTGTGTGAGTATGTGTGAGTGTGTGTGTGTGGGTGTGTGTGGGTGTGAGAGTGTGTGTGAGTGAGTGTGTGTGTGTGTGAGTGTGTGTGTGTGAGTGTGTGTGTGTGAGTGTGTGTACACATGCATGCCCAGGGTCACTCCACCACTCCACGACGTGCATTTCATGAGCAGGGCTACCGCTTGTCTCCTCTTAGAACAGCAAGTGTTTCATGAGAGGCCGGCTTCATTTTATTAGCTACTGTGTTCCCGGCCATACGTCAGCACCCGCCATGTTCTACTCTCTTTTGCGTAAGTCTTACACGGACAATTGGACTCAAGGCTGGTCATGACAGGGCCCCTGCCTGCTCCTCCAACCCCATCTCCCACTCTTCTCCCCATTTGCTTGGAGTTGTTTGCCCCTGAAATCATCCTCCGTGCAGAGTCTGTGATCCAGGGATCACATCTCAAATGACTCATCTTGCTCCTTGCTACTGATATTCATCCAATGCTGCAAGAGCGTCTCATACATTCTCAGCCCATACTGGTCTCTCAGCCCATCACGACGGCCCTCCCAGGAAGCCATCAGCCCTTCCTGGCCCTCCATGGCACACCAATAACCTCTTTTATGGTCTAGTTTTAGTGGTCTTGTCCTCTCTCCAAGACTTTCAGTTTCTACAAGCCAACACTGTGTGATTCACCCACGGTGCCCTGTGACACTGCCATGCCCTGTACTGTGGCCCTTAGTAAACTTAGTTGAGCTGGGTAGAATGTGTCATCTCTTTGGCGTTGTCCCCAGAAGCAGTGACTTACTCTTTCCATGGATACGTCTTGTGAATAGAAAACAAAGCCTCTCTGCTTCTGTCTGTTCCCGTGACCAGGAGAGACAGCGGCAGCTGGAGAGCATGGGGATCTCCCTGGAGACCTCTGGCATCAAGGTGGGAGATGACAAGTGCTACCTCGTCAACCTGAACGCAGACCCCGCCCTCAACGAGCTTCTGGTTTACTATTTAAAGGTGAGAAGGTGTACAAGAACAGACCACGGTGCTCCTGCGTTATCCCAACTGACCCGGGATGCCCCACACAGGATTTCCCTTTTTTGTCTCTGGCAGTACCCTCAATAGCAAGACCGTAATGGTGCAGCCCCTTCCCATGGTCATAAGAAACAGCCTTTCTTTTACCGATGCCCTTGAGGACAAGCTACAGGAGGGACAACTCAGGGTACACCCACAGGAGAAGGGCCCAAATGTAAGGTCACCGAGTTCTGAGGTGTCTGGGGTCCAACCATAGTGATTCTGGGAGGCTTGGAGAATCTTCATTGTAACACTAGGAAGATATCAAGTCCCACACAAGCCTAAGGAGACCCTGAAGCAAAGCCCCAAGTCTGTCTTAGTTCTGACCCCATTATCCAGAAATGACTTTTGTTCTATGGTCACCCTTCAAAGTGGCCTTTTAGCATTGGCACTGTGCCCTCCTGTGCACAGAGTATGCCAGGGGTGTCTCCAAAGTAGTTTTCCAACTTCCTGCCATTAGATTCCTTTTGCATCTTTTTCTTTTTCTTTTTTTTTTCTTTTTTTCTTTTTTTTTCTTCTTCTTCGTTTTTGTTTTGTTTTGTTTTGTTTTGTTTTCTCCCTCACCCTGCCACCCCTGGGACAGGGTTTCTCTGTGTAATAAGCCCTGGCATCCTGGACTTGCTTTGTAGACCAGGTTGGCTTTGAACTAAGAGATCCACTTGCCTCTGCCTCAGAGTGCTGGGATTAAAGGTGTGTGCTACTGTGCCCAGCCCCCGTGCTCAGCCTCATGTGCATTTTTTAAAAGTATCAAAGACTCCAGTGTACTTTTCTATGCCTAGGCTGTAGCCATCTGTATGTGTGGTAAACCTAGAGGAGGTTCTGTAATGCAAACACACTGCTGTCATTTGCAGAGCTATGTCCTCACTGGTCCAGTGCCTGCTAAAGCTCTGCCGTTCATGCCTGACAAAATGACAAAGCACTGATTCATAACCCTTTGTTTGTCCTAAAATAGTGTTGGCATCATGGTCTCCTAAAAGGTCAAGAGATGTCAGGGGTTCTTCGGCTGTATTTGTAGAACTACTAGACGACTCTCTATTAAGCAAGAAATGGGGCCCCAGAGCCAGGTGTAGCGGAACATACCTGTAACCTCAGTATTTGGCAGGTGTAGGCCAGAAAGATGGGGAATTCGGGCTCATCTTCCACTGTATAGCAAGTTCAGGGCCAGCATGATTCTCTTCTTTCTTACCTACCCCTTAAGAGTTCCCAGTCACAGCGAGTACCAGCCCCAGCCAGTTAAGTTTTGCTTTGGCACCTACAGCACTACTAGAGCTGAGCTGGTAAATTGCCACTGGGAGTGGGGTGGGGTGAGGGGGTAGGGGGGTAGGAAGGTGTCATCAACTGTTCTCAGCACCAACTCTGATTGTCAATGCCACATCTCTCTGCCTTCCTCAGTTTACCTGTAGTGTTGAAGCTGGCCTTCGACACTGAGGCTTAGGAGGAAATGGCATGCTGGTAGCCACTTCAAAAAGTAAATTTTCAATCCCGAATGAGAATTCAGTGTCTGTTCCTGCTAAATCCAATTTCCTTACATTTTAAAATAATACCTAATCACCATTGATGCAGGAGCAGTTGTTGGTAGAGTTTAAACATTTTTTAAAAATGTTTCAAGGTAAGCTTTGGCTTAAAAAATTATATTATTTGCTTATCTATCTATCTGTCTATCCATCTATCATTTATCTATCTGTCTGTCTGTCTGTCTGTCTATCATCTATCTATTTATGGCAGACATGTGCATGCCACAGAGAGTGGATAGAGGTCAGAGAACGATCTTCTCCCGCCATATAGGTCTTGGGGATTGCACTCAGGTCATTAGACTTGGTGATGAATGCCATTATCCGATGCGACCTCCCACCAGCCCGCCCTTGGCTTTGATGCTTCCGGTCTCCCCTGTGACTAATTTCATACTCCTGTTTTATTCCAAGTGCTGGTGAGCATTTCTGGTTGAGTCCCTTTGTGAGCTTGGTGTCCTGTCTTCAATTGTATGCTCTAGGATCACACCCGGGTGGGTGCAGATACCTCTCAGGACATCCAGCTCTTCGGAATAGGGATTCAACCCGAGCACTGTGAGATCAACATCGCAGCGGATGGAGACATCACTCTCACGCCCAAAGAAAACGCAAGGTAGGAGGCAGCTGTGGAGGCTTCCACCCTCCCTCGTTTTCGGGATACACTCCTTTCCCTTTGCTTGCTACAGTTATGTCAAAGTGAAGGATACACTAGGTATCCTAGAGGATTTACTTTCTGGTTACAGAGGGTGTATCAATTACCATTCTTGATGCCTTAACCAAAAACAAACAAATTAAAACACAAAATCCAGAGGAGAGGTATATTTTGGCCCATGATTTGAAAGAGTACAGTCCATCTGGCTAGCAAGTCATGGTGGCAAAACATGGTGGGCAGGCATGGCTGGTGGGATCGTAAAGGATCTTTGAGATGCAGCCGGCACTGTCACGTGCCATCTGGAAGCTGACCTATCTAGACCCTGGGTAGCTTTATCACCCAAGGTCCGCCCCCAGTGACTCACTTCCTCCAGTGCGGCTCCGCCTCCCAAATTCCACAACCTTTGAATACAGCGCCACCCAGTGGGAAGCAAGTGTCCTAGCACTTGAGCCGGTGGAGGCATTGCATACTGAAATCGTAGCAGTAACTTTGAGGCATAATAGCGCTCCTTTTAGCGCTATTACAGCAAAGTCTTAGTAGCCAGGGTTAAACTGCTATAAACCAAGGGTATATGTTTTCATGAATGAATTTCCAGAAGTTCAGGCTTCGGAGTTCTGTGGATCCCAGGACTTTACTAATGAGAGATTGTATGAGAACGTGACTTAAAGATCATCTCCACCACGGTTTGCCGTCAGATTTCCCTGAGCATCCTTTAGGGAATTTACTTTTAACTACCTACCTTCCCACACCCATATTTTGCTTCTAAATTGCCAGCAAACTCTTTTTGTTTTGTTTTGGTTTTGGGGTGTTTTTTTGTTTGTTTGTTTGTTTGGTTTTTGGTTTTTTTCAAGACAGGGTTTCTCTGTGTAGCCCTAGCTATCCTGGAACTCACTCTGTAGACCAGGCTGGCCTCAAACTCAGAAATCCGCCTGCCTCTGCCTCCCAAGTGCTGGGATTAAAGGCGTGTGCCACCATTGCCCGGCAGCAAACTTTTTTTAATGAGCTGTTGAATATATGTATTTTAGATTTTGGGGTGCTTTAATCCGTGTGTGTGTGTGTGTGTGTGTGTGTGTGTGTGTGTGTCAGTGTGTATCTGTGTGTCTGTGTATCTGTGTCTGTATGTCTGTGTCAGTGTGTTTGTGTGTATGTCTATGTGTCTGTGTGTGTGTGTGTCTGTGTCAGTGTGCCTGTGTGAGTGTATATCTGTGTGTCAGTGTATGTCTGTGTGTGTCTATGTCTGTGTGTGTCATATGGAGTAGAGATCAGAGGACAGTCACAGGTGTGGCACACCACCCCTTCCACCTTGTTTGAGGTGGAGTCTCCTGTTCAGCACTGCATAGGCAGGACTGACTGGCCTGGGAGCATTCAGGGCTTCTGTGTTTGCCTTCCTTGTCTCCCTGGGAACACTAAGACTGCGGCTGTGCAATATTCCTCCAGTTTAGCATAAGTTCTGAGGATCTGAATTCAGGTCTTCGCACTAGCTTTGCCTAATGAGCCATCTCCCCAGCCCAGGTTTGTAAATGTTATGAAATGCTTTCTTTCTTCATTAGATGCACACAGAGTTAGGGATCCCTCTTTGAGGGCCTTGGCAGGCCCCGACTCACTGCTGAGACAGTTCCTGTTACTCTTTAAAATGTTTCCCAGAATGCACCCCTTAGGAAAACTGTCCCTGTCACTTCTATGAGTCTCGAGGCTACTGTCTTCTCTCCACCTGGCAGCTTCCTTTGTGTTCCTCCAGGTCCTGTGTAAATGGCACCCTTGTCTGCAGTACGACCCAGCTGTGGCATGGCGACAGGATCTTATGGGGAAACAACCACTTTTTTAGGTAACAACTTTATGCTCTGAGTGGTTTTCATTTCCCTTTTTCCCCGTTATGTATAAATCAATCTGATATTATCTAATGACGAAAACCTCCACAGGATTAATTTACCTAAGAGGAAACGGCGGGACTGGCTGAAAGACTTTGAGAGAGAAACCAGTGCCGCAGACCATGATCTGGACGCTGCGAGCGAGGCTTCGTCGGAGCCAGACTACAACTATGAGTTCGCACAGATGGAGGTCATCATGAAAACACTGAACAGCAACGGTAAGACAGCGGATCCGACCTGCGTCATCCCCGAGGGACCCCGGTGTAGAAGCAGAGTTTAGATACAGCCAGGGAGAACTCAGGTGGAACCAGGGAGTGTGTAGATGGCCCCCTTTGGGGGACTTCTTGTCCCCAGACCAGTTATGCTAGCATTTCCATGGTCACAGAGTATTTGCTGAGTGGATTTGACAAAGGTTTTTTTTTTTTAATCAAATTTTCCGCCATTGGTTTTGTCATTTCTGGGAGAGTGAAAAAGTCAATGAATACAAATCGAGGAACCTTGAAAGGTAGCATTTACTGTGAGCTCAGTTGGAAATTATACCTCCAGAGAGACTCACTTAACTGACGGGCTCAAGAGCCTTTGGTAAAAATGACGCTTAAGGTGAACTGTTCTCCAGGCTGTTTACCTGTGTAGGACAATGCCTCCTTCCTCCACCGGTCCTCCTGAGAGGTGCTCCCCTCCGAGGCGCATGCACACACTCTGATGCAGTCTGATGAGCCGGTGGCCTTGGTGTCCTCAGAATTCCATCTCCTGCTAGGTGGCTTCCCGATCGTAAGCCTGTCTGCCTGGTGGTCCTCCCCGTGGTGGTCCTACTTGAAGACCCTCTTCCCCCTCCTGTGGTTTCAGACGAAGCTGACCCACCAACACTGGGAGAAAGGTCCTCAGTGGCTGCCTCAGCATGCGGGAACCTGGCTGGCTCTCAGCAGGGGTGCTGGGGGGACGGTGTGTGCTTAGAGCTTTGGCAAAGTCTGACAGGCAGTATTGGGGTGAAACAAAGGTTTTCTGCTTTGGCAAAACTGCTTCTTGATCTTGACCGAGGAATGTTTGCTTCCCCAAAATGACACCCCAACAGCATTCCAGCTCTGGTTCCTTCCAGTCGTCCTTTGCCACGAACAGCCAGCTGCATAGGAGAATATCTTTGGCGTTACTGCCGCTGTTACTAATGGCAGTTCAGGGGAATGGCACTTTTACCCCATTATCCCAGTAATCTCCTAGACCTCTGGAGGAAGTCCTGACCTAAAACCCAGCTCATTTGCATGTAGCTGTAAAGGAGGAGCAGGAAGAGCCGCTCACCCAGTTAAGAGCTTGCTCTGCAAGCCTGAGGACCAGCATTCTGGTCCATGGAACCCACAGAAAAGCTGGGTACACATGGGGTGTCACCCAGCATGGGGGAGGAGGGACAAGCTGCCTGGCTAGATCTGTTGACTTCGTGAGCTCTGGGTTCTAGGGAGAGTCCGGCATGAATGTATAAAGTAGGGAACCATACAGGAAGATACGTGACGTTAGTATCTTCTACATGCATGCACCCACATGTGCACCCCCACACATCCCCTCTGAACATTCATACACACATGCACATAAAAAAATGAAACTAAAAGAAAATCTAGCTCAGAAGGACAATGCCTTTTTCCCAAGGGCTTGAACTGGAAATCAAGCACTAACTTCTCTTCCCCAAGTTCTTCTGAAGCCAGCTCTAAAGTAAAGACTGTTAGGGACCAGAAAAGATTGTGGGCCAGTTTCTAACATCTAAGATTAGACGCGTCTTCCTACCCCTGAGGATGGACTCGCTTCACAGCCAGTGGGAGTCATTTCCAGCATTCTTTCCGATGCCCCCATCATCCTCCGTGCCCTGTCTGCTCCACACTTGGGGCAATGGGCATTCTAGTCTCATTTCATGTCTGCCTGCCAAGGAAGGAGTAAACTAAATGAGAGATTGCTCTAATCCCCCAACAAAGTGTTCTTTCCTCAAAAGAATTTTGCTCTTTGGTATCCTGACCTTAGGCACTAGACTCCCTGAATTTTGAAATGATTGACTTGAGGAGAGTGAAGTGGGGGTGTAGCTTAGTGGTTAGGGTGACTGCCTAGTGTGCACAAGGCCCTGGGTCTGTCCACAGCACTGGATGAAGAGGGGGAGAAGAGTAAGGAGGAAATTAACATGCCAGACTCCTGCTGTTTACTTGCGTCATTACAGGTCAGGCTTGTGTACTGGCCCGTCTCAGGGGCAGGTGACCTGGTGAAGTAGGATCTATTTTATTTTATTTTATTTAATAAAAAATAAGAGATACTTTATTTTAGAACCATTTTTGAATGACTGTAATTTGGGGGACACATATTTAGATTATCTTAATTCCATAATTTAACATAGAAGAACTTTCGTGAAGTTCTATAATTTTACCAAACAGAGGAAGCCATGAATCAAGGCAAGTTTAAAACATGTTGTGGGCACATGAGAGAGGCAGACAGAGTGGGGAAGCTTTTTTCTATAAGCCAAAGATGCTAACTATGATATTCTTAGATTCGGGGTTGGACCACTAGAAGCTAGTGTTCTGTTAAGTTAATGGTTCTTATCTGTCAGTCACGGGATGTTAGCTCAGACACAGAGGTGGGCAAGGGTTGGCTGTTCCAGAGGGCTAGCACTAGCCTAAGACCTTCAACATTGCAGTCTCTCCACAGTACTGAAATTCTAATCAGCTGATTAGACTCTGTAGACATGGCCTCGTTCCAAGAGTTCTCATTTACAGAACCCGCTGCTGGTCAGGGAGCACATTTTGTGCAGTTGGGGTGCACGTATTATTTATTATTATAAGGTCCCTTATGGCTAGAAATCTCATTCCTAGGATCTGATGTAGAGGAGGCTGAGGAGCCAGCAAGACAGCGGTGTTTGGGAAAGAAAAAACCTTTAAGAAAAGAAACTTCTGGATCATATCAAAGCTATCAGTCATATTAGAATCTATTTTTAAAAGAGGTTGTGTAGTGGATGTAGCAAAGGCATCAAACTGATTGACAGGAGACAGAAATATTACAAAGATTTCCCAGGATGGGGAGATAGATTAGTCAGCACTTTCCTTCCCATTAGAAAGACCTGAGTTCAGTCTCTAACACTCACACTCAAAGGAGAGGCAGGCGGATTTCTGAGTTCGAGGCTAGCCTGGTCTACAGAGTGGGTTCCAGGATAGCCAGGGCTACACAGAGAAACCCTGTCTTGAAAAAAAAAAAAAAAAAGGAACAGCGTGCACCTGTAATCCCAGTGACAGAGAGGCAGAGACAGAGAGATCCTGCAGCTTGATGGGCAGCCAGACTACACTAACTGGTGAGCCCCACGCTGGTGAGAACCCTGGGTGTGTGGGGGTGGGGTGGGGTGCCATGTCTAAGCAGGGTACTAAGCCTGAGGACCTGAATTTGATCGCCGTGGTAGACAGAGAAGACCGACCCCTGCAAACTGTCCCCTCCCTCCACAGACATGCCGCAGCATGCGGGCACATGCACACACAGAATAAATAAATATTTCTAAACCTGGAAAGTGCCTGAGGAGTGGCTCTCAAGATTTACCTCTGGCCTTCACATGCGCACGTTTCCACATGCATGACACCTCACAAACATGCATGTACACTCGTTGAAAAAAAATCAAAATTTAAAGAAAAATAAGAGAGAGGATTAGAGGTAAACAGAAGTTAGCCCCTGAGCAGGGCTGTGTCCGTTGAGCCCCAGGAGGGGACCTGGAGGTCCAGCTCGGAGGCTCAAGCCCGGGGCTAATTTGCTGTCCTCTCTGTAGCTGCAGCTCTGTCTATGGCCCGTTTGTGCTGTGTCACTTTGGCTGCTGGTGCAGCTTTAAGCAGCCTGCCGTGCAGCCTCTTTGACAAGGAACCTGGGTGGAGACCCTGCTGCATCAGCCTCTGGGGAGACGTGTTTCTGCAGCATAGAAAGCAGGAGTGTGGATGAAATACATTCTTCAGGACCTGGGCAGTAAAAGCCAACGACAGGTTTTGCTTAGCATGAACAAGGTTCAATCCCCAGGGTGTCATTCGGGACCTTGTTACCAAACCCCGTGAAGCCATTTCTCAGTGATGAAAACTGATGTTGCTTTGAAGAAAAAAATGAATTTTCGGGTAATCTGGTTGTTTGTTTTGAAGACTCTGTTCTTTGAGGAGTGCCCACGAGGAGTGACTTTCAGGATAAGAGCATTGTATCAACCTGTTCATCTAGTTCATGTCTTAGCTCCCCCTCCCCACCCCCACTGACTAGCCTTCTTCCAATCAGAGCTCAAAATCTGATGCCGTCATTGGTGACTTTGGTCATGTCCATGACTTTTCTGAGCCCCAGTTTCCACAACATTAAAATGGAGAAGCCATCCCCATAGGGAGGGAGGTGGGGCTGAAGGGTTTCTTGAAGATCATGGCATGCACAGTTAGTCTGGTCCCTGTGCTTGAGATACAGCCTTGAAATACAGCTTGGAATTCAGCTTGAGATACAGCTTGTCACCGTTGGCATGGCAACTGTCGTTTCTTATTAAAACAACTCACGGCGCCTTGCAACTACATGAAACTGCTCGTTTTTGCTGTGTTTTATTAACTTTATTTTTAAGGCCAGTGTGTCCTCCTCTCTTACGTGCTAATATAGAAAGAGCACTGTTTATGCTTATTGTACGGGCCGATGGGGTATTTTGTTTGGAAGAATCTTCGCGATAGCCATGATCAGATGATTAAGAAACTTCTGAAGCACTTTTCAAAATGTTTTCTGGAAACTAAGCTGAGAACTGAATAGGACTGTAGCACAGGTCTCCCTTCCACATGCGGTTGTCCAGTGGTTGTCAACCTCCTCGCAGACTGCTCGCTTAGGTTGTGACTGGTTCATGTGCCATTATCTGGGTCTGGCATCCAGCTCATTGCCCTGCCCAGCCAGTCAGCTCCTCAGAGTCGGGTCCCACCTGTACCACAGCTATCCATAGAGATGCTAAGGGATCTATCTGTTGTCAGTACATATTTGTCCCTGGACCACGAAATAGCCAAAGGGATGGTTTTTCTTCTCTCCCTCCCTTTCTTTCTTAATTTTTTTAAGGATTATTTATTTATTTTATGTATGTGAGCACACTGTAGATGTCTTCAGACACACCAGAAGAGGGCATCAGATCCCATTACGATGGTTGTAAGCCAACATGTGGTTGCTAGGAATTGAACTCAGGACCTCTGGAAGAGCAGTCGGTTCTCTTACCCCACTGAGCCATCTCTCCAGCCCTCTTTCTTTCTTTCTTTTTTAAAGTTAATTGCCCTCTTAGGAATTAACACCCAAGACTATCCACACCCTATACCCAGTCAATATTTTCAAAGGTATGCCATGATTTCCTCACATCTACCAAAATTCAAGAGTAAGGAATTTCACTGTGAGCAGGCCGAAGCCTGTTCGTCATGTGCAGAAGCCATCTTAAGTGACTGTAAAAGACAGTTAAGTGCTGTGGAGATCAGCTCACTGCGCTCCCAGCCCTGTGCCATCCTGGGTTTCACAGTGGTTTGACATCCAATTCCTCCCGATGGCAGGGAGGTTTATGACACAGATGGGTGAACATGAGGGTATGCTCAGCCCGCTGGAGAAGGTAAAGGGTTACAGTTCGCTGAAGTGTCAAGCAAAAGCAAACCAGGAGGATTTCAGGCCTGTCACAGGAAGCAGAGGACCAGGCTAGATTCTGAGGCTGGACATGTTTCTTGCTGGAAGAAGCCCCAAAAGGCACCTGTGTAGACCTGTCTTTATCAGCTGCTTACAACCCCTCGCCTCTTCTCTTGGCTCACCAGATCCAGTTCAGAATGTGGTCCAGGTCCTGGAGAAGCAGTACCTGGAGGAGAAGAGGACCGCCCTGGAGGAGCAGCGGCTCATGTACGAGCGCGAGCTGGAGCAGCTCCGCCAGCAGCTCTCTCCCGAGAGGCAGCCGCCCAGCAGCGCCTCTGACCGCCTGGCCTACAGCAGCCAGACAGCCCAGCAGAAGGTGACCCAGTGGGCCGAGGAGAGGTAGGACAGGGCCAGACCGGGAGTCAGGGAGGAGGGGCCTGGGAAGGAAGGAGGGGCCTGGGAATAGGGAGGGGCCTATGAAGGGAGGCGGGGCCTGGGAAGGGAGGCGGGGCATTGAGGAGGAGGGGCCTGTAAAGGGAAGGGGCCTATGAAGGGAGGAGGGGCCTGGCAAAAAAAAAAAAAGGAGGTTGGTGTCCCGGATCTAGTTTGGCTGTCAGTGTTTTGTTTCAGAGATATTACCTGTCCTAAGTAGTTGGCAGTAATGTTAGCTACCACAGACCACCCCTCCCTCCAGATCCCTAATCCTTTACCTTTTGGTGAAAACAGTGCCAAAGTCTCTACTTTGATGGCTTAGATGGGTGGGCCTTGAGACAGCAGAATAGTGATTCTTTAACAACAATCTGAATACGCAGACAGAGCATAGGGAGTTCTGCTGCTTGGTTTCTTTGCTTTTTCATCCTGAAGGAGGTTTTGGTGCTTGAAGCCAGACCCTTTCCCACGCTAGGTAGGCCCGCTGCCACTAAGAACACCCCTGGTTCCAGGGTCCTAGATGGGCGGCTTAGCAGAAGCAGAAAGCTGGGAAGGGAAGTGAGGCGTGTTTGGAAACCCCAAGCTGCTGGTTTGAATCTGGAAGTGACTTAGAGAGGAGCGGAAAGAGTTCAATCTAAGCATTAGATTGAGCATGTGCTTCAATAGTAAATAGATAGGGAGGGAGAAATGGGGGAAGGAGGGAGGAGAGGAGAGGGGAGGGGAGGGGAGGAGGGGGAAGAGAGGGAGGAGAGGGGAGGAGAGAAGAGGAGAGGGAAGGGAGGGAGGGAGAGGAGAGGAGAGGAGAGGAGAGGGGAGGAGAGAAGAGGAGAGGGAAGGGAGGGAGGGAGAGGAGAGGAGAGGAGAGGAGAGGAGAGGAGAGGAGAGGAGAGGAGAGGAAGGGAAGAAATGATTGTGGCAGCCCTGGCTGATCTGGAACCGGCTATGTAAACCAGGCTGGCCTTGAACTCACACAGGTCTGCCTGCCTCTGCTGCCAACAGCCTAGGATTAACGACATGCACTGCAATACCTAGTGCTTGGGTTTGTGCCTTTGTTTAACACCAACCCCCAACCTCTCAATTTTCTCCCCAACCGTAGTTCTCAATGAGTGACCTATCTGTGGACAGGAGAGAAAACTTCCAAAAAGTATTTCTGTTCTTGTTGATGGTATTGGTTACCGTTTCCCGACAGCCCCGCACACTGAGAAAGGAATGGAACTCTGGTTTACTCCACGCGTGCTTTCTTTTCCAATGCCCGCAGGGATGAGCTCTTCAGGCAAAGCTTGGCCAAGCTTCGAGAGCAGCTGGTGAAAGCCAACACTTTGGTGAGGGAAGCCAACTTCCTAGCTGAGGAGATGAACAAGCTTACTGACTACCAAGTGACTCTGCAGATCCCTGCGGCCAACCTCAGCGCCAACAGGAAGGTAGGTGTGGCCCAAGGTATTGGGGCAGTATGATGTTGGCTAGGGAATGCTCAGGGTCAGAAGCTGGAGATCACCTGTGTGAGCAGGTCCTGAGGGGACCCAGGGGGTTGGTTCTGCAAGCCTTCGGGCTGCTATACACCCCATGGGTAAGCATGCTGGGTAAACGCCCTTAGAAGCAAAAGGCTGGGAGATGGTGGCATACACCTTTAATCCCAGTTCTCAGGAGGGAGAGGCAGGTGGATTTCTGAGTTCGAAGCCAGGCCAGCCTGGTCTACAAAGTGAGTTCCGGGACAGCCAGGGCTACACAGAGAAACCCTGTCTCGCAAAACAAAAAAACGAGAGAGAGAGAGAGGGGGGGTGGAGGGAGGGAGGGAGGAGGAGGAGGAGGAGGGAAGGATGGAAGCATAATTTGATGGGCTGAAGGACTTTCTGACTTAATCACTTCCTTGAAAAGAGGGAAACTAGGGACTTAGAAGGTAGCTTAGCTCACAAGCTTGGCGACCTGGGTTCAATTCTTGGCTCCCATGTAAGAATAGAATGAGTCAAACTCCACAGAGTTGCCCTCTGACCTTCACAGGCTCACGATGCCCACCTGCATCCACCCACCCACAGTAATAATAGAAGTTTCAAAAAAGGGACGTTAGGCATACATGTGTTTATGCATGTGTGTATATATAAGTGTGAGTAATTACACCCGCTTTCCTTCATGCAGACGCCCCTTCTGCAGTGGGGTGTGTAGATGTGCTTGGTTGTCCTGCCTCTGAGAAGGAGAACCATCTTTGAAACCTGCTCTCACACACAGAACTCCTTGCAGCCATCTGAGGTCTCCTATCATTACAGCATAAAGAAATTTCTCTGTAAGAGAGAAACCTGGAAGAAAATAAATTTTCATCTTTTTTCCCCCTGCCTAGACAGCAAGTTCAAAAGGAAGTTGTGGGGGGAATGGGGAGAGAGGGCTCAGTTAGGTAACCCCCACTGCTCGGCCAGAGGACCCAAGCATGGTTCCTCGCACACACATGGTGGGTCACGGTTATCTGGAACTCCAGTTTCAGGAGATTCAGTGTCCTCTTCTGACTCTGGGGGCACCAGGGACTCATGTGCACATAGGTGTATGCAGGCAAAACACATAAAATAAGTCTTTTTAAACATTTTAAGAAAGCGAGTTAGGGAGTATCTTACTGGTCTTTGGAGTTCTACCTCCACAGATGTAGGCACTTGCGTACCTTCCTACTGTATATGAGAATTTTTTTTTATAGTCCCTTTCTTCTTTAAGACTGATTGATTGATTGATGATTGATTGACACAGGGGTCTCATGATCCTATGCTGCCCTCAAACGTACTGTGTAGCTAAGGATGACCTCGAACCTCTGGTCCTCCTGTCTTTACCTCCTCAGTGCTGTCATTACTGACATGCACAATAACATCTGTTTTAGATGATATTGGGGGTATAACCCAGGACTTTGTGCTAGATAAGTCAACGGAGCCCTCACAGTTGCAACTGTGTAATAAAAACTTGAAGTGCCCTTGTAACTGAATGATAGTCAGAATGTGATAAATCTGTATGATGAATTCCTGTGTTGCTATTGAAAAGCAAGATTATGAAGAATATCCAACAAAAGGAATTGATGTCATTGGAATTGTGATGTAAATATACATAGATACATGGGTATATGTAGAAAAGAAAGAACGGAGTATTCGCTAGGTGGTAAATTTTACCGTCTTTTGTAAACTTACAACCTCTCCATAATACATACAGTCTTTAGCTGTGAGGGGAGTGTCAGAATCACGTCCACTGTTTTCCATCACGATGCAGAGAGGAGCTATAGTCAGTGAGCCCGCCATCCAAGCCAGGAGGAAAGGGAAGAGCACCCAGGTCTGGACCATTGAGAAGCTGGAGAATAAGTTAATTGATATGAGAGACCTTTACCAAGAATGGAAAGAAAACGTCCCTGAGGTAAGAGAAACAGAGCGTGAAGGAGATTTGGCTGTATTAAGACCTCAGGTATAATGGTTTGGTCATTTACACTAGGGAGATAGAATGTGATCCTTAAGGTCCAATCGCACGTGATTCAGTCAGGTGGACTCGGAATCCGGGAAAGCCAGTGAGATTTAGTTTGTTTTGTGCTCATTGAGTCTCAAGGGAAATGGAGGGGCGGGGGGGGGGGGGGGGAGAGAGAGAGTCACTCTGAGCATGCGCAGTCGCTTTGCACTATCAGCCCAGGTCCTGGAAAATTAGACCGGCCGAAGCCAGTGTGGATTTCCTCTTCATCCCGGCCTAACTGTCTGTGCCCCTAGCTGCGCTCAGGGCTGGGTTGATTTCTGAATGTAATCCTAGCGAATGCAATGTTTTGTTTTGCTTTTAAGGTTTGACTTTAGTAATAAAAAGGAACATTTGGTGAAGGAGTTGGTGTAAGTTACAGGGCACGACAAGAAACAGGCTGCAGGCGTGGGCTGTGAAGCGGGGCTTTCCTGTGAGCAGCCCCTAGCAAACACGCCCGCTCGTGTGCCGGGGCTTTGTGGGCAGGATTTCGATTGTACTTGTTCATTTTGTGACTGCTTCCTCTAATGTTTTTTACTACTATTTGAAGTAACATGATTTAAGTGGATGCGTTGTTTCTTGACCTCTCACCCAACGACCTATCCTTCTTCTCAGGCCAAGAGGCTCTATGGGAAGCGAGGTGACCCTTTTTATGAAGCTCAGGAGAATCACAACCTCATTGGTGTGGCTAATGTGTTTTTGGAATGTCTCTTCTGTGATGTGAAGCTTCAATATGCAGTACCCATTATCAGCCAGCAGGGGGAGGTAAGGACACGCCAGCCCCTAGAAAATGACAAGATAGGAAATTTTGTTTAATCTCCCTTGAGAAAGATTAAGAAGGTGTGTGTGTGTGTGTGTGTGTGTGTGTGTGTGTGTGTGTGTGTTGATCTTATTTTGTTTTATCCCTCTTTATTTTTTATTTATTTATTTATTTATTTGGTTTTTTTCGAGACAGGGTTTCTCTGTGTAGCCCTGGCTGTCCTGGAACTCACTTTGTAGACCAGGCTGGCCTTGAACTCAGAAATCCACCTGCCTCTGCCTCCCAAGTGCTGGGATTAAAAGCGTGTGCCACCACTGCCCGGCTGTTTTATCCCTCTTAATAGTTGGTCTTAATATAAGTTATCAGTCAGGATTAAGCCATGGTCTTAAAAAAATAACACATTTCATATTTGTGGTTAATAATTTTTTTCTGTTTTTATTTTGGTAATAAATTTTGCCTCTTTGCCACATATTAATTTTTCTTTTAAAGGCCACCTCCAATACTAGCCATCCATGCCAGTTCCTTCCTAGGTCATAGATGTCCTTTTAAGGTATTACTTAGTTTCAGGCGTGGTGGTGTGTTCATTTGACCCCAGCACTCAGGAGACAGAGGCAAGCAGATCTCTATGCCAGCATGTTCTACCCAGTGAGTTCGAGGCCAGCCAGGGCTGCACAGAGGGAGCCTGTAAACAGACAAGTGAATAAATAAGATGAAATAAAACCTGGATAGATTATTCTGAAGTCCTAAGTAACAAAGAAAGCAGCCTAAATAACCTTGGTCAGCCCCCGTTAGACAGCCATATTTCAACAGTGTGGCTGTATTTGCCCTTTGTGGGCCTTGGACACGTTAGAAAACATTCATGTGGAAACTTTTACTTTTTCTAAGGTCCATTTTCACTTTGACTACATTATTATTTTATTATCCTATGGCTACAGAAAGACTCAAATAAAATGAAATTTGCCCAGTATTCCCTCTGACCAATGCCGTAATAAGATTGTCTATAGTCCCTTCTTGTTTCCTTGTCCATTTGCGCAGCATTTAAACCAAACCAACACTGCAAAGCTACCTGGTTTTCCCATTTCATATTCTGGAGTGGCCATTTTGTTATGTGGAAAATGTGCTCTTGGATTATTGCTTCTCAACCCAACTATAATGGAAACATGCTTCTAGCTTTTGGGTATTCAGTTGTGTGGACTATCTACTATCATAGTTAGCACTACACGGCTCTTATCTTGTTAACGATAACATGTCCTTTTTTATCTTGTTAAAGATGAAAATGGAGACTGGTGAGATAGCTTAGTGGTGAAGAACACTACTGCTCTCCTGAAGGTCCTGAGTTCAAATCCCAGCAACCACACGGTGGCTCACAACCATCTGTAATGAGATTTGACACCCTCTTTTGTTGTGTCTAAAGACAGCTACCGTGTACTTACATATAGTAAATAAATAAATCTTTTAAAAAGAGAGAGAGATTAAAATGTCCTAGTAGTGCCCAGGTGCACATATATATTTAAGCTTGTGATGTGTTCCAGCCTCCCGCCCTCCAGAATGAGTCTATTTCTCTTTGTATTTGTTGTCAGTACAGGGGATGATCACTTCTTGTGGTTCCCGCCACTACAGTGTAAGATTTCCCCAGAACCCACTGGCTGTGTGCTGGTCTTCTGAGTTCTGAGGTCTTAGACACCGTCTTGTACGGGTAAAGGAGTGAAAGCTGTGTGTCTCAGACTCAAATTTGTACCCAGCTCATCCACTGATGTTTTTCTCTTTAGTCACAATAACTTCCTAGTTTGTTTTATATAACATACAAACTTGAGCTACAAAGTTATTCCTTGGGGTTCTTAGAATAAGAGACAGTTTACAAAGAGAAGCTGGGAGTGAACCTGTGTTCCCAGGGTGGGATGCAAGAGTGTGTGTGTGTGTGTGTGTGTGCACGCACAGGCTTGTGTGCATGTATGTGTGTATAGTTGTGTGTGAACGTGTGTGCGCTCATGAATGTGTGTGTGCGTGTGTGTGTGCATGTATGTGTATGTGCATGTGTGTGTAGTTGTTCTGTGTTCATGTGTGTGTGTGTGCTCGCATGAATATGCGTGTGTGCATGTGTGTTTAGAGGCTAGGACCTTCTGGATAATTCTGCCCTAGTGACCACCAACACTTCTCTCATGCTAAAAATACAACTTAAGTGGCCAGCGGAGCCAGTGGCTGAGGCCCTTGTTAAGGAACTCTTAATCTAGACTCCCTGGCAGGCTCTGAGTATCTGAAGTTATATCACAAATGTACTCAAGGGGCCCATAGATGGCTTATCAGGATAAACGCACTTGGCCATGCAAGCCTAGTGACCTGAGTTCAGTCTCCAGTTCTCAGAGTGGAAAGAGAGAAAGGACTTCTAAATGTTTCCCTCTGACCACCACACGTATGCTGTGGCATGCATACACCTACACACACACACACACACACACACGCATGCACAGACGCACACACATGTAAATAAAGTTCAAGCATTGTATGAAGCACTGCACACTGATTTCTTTCCCTCGGTACTTCTGCCTCTGTATCTCGCTTGTCAGATACCATCAGCTAATTTCTCTCGGATCCTTGGCCCCGGTATGTGGAAGTCTGAGCTTTAAGCATAACCCTTAGCCTGGGGTGGTGGCTTATCCGGCAATCCTAGTATTCAGAAACTGAGACAGAAAGATTGTGCATTTGAGCAGCCTGAGCCATCTCCAAAAGAAGGAAGGAATACTACCATTCTGGACCTGCTCCAGTGAGACAATACCACGATAAATGTCCTAATGACAGACGGAGAACAGGTGTTTAGGGGTGGGGGAATGCCTCAGCAGTTAAGAGCGGCTTGCTGCTCTCGTAAAGGGCCAAAGTTCAAGTCCAAGCTCCCCGTTCAGATGGTTCACAAGTGCCTATGACTCCAGCTCCAGGGGCATCTGACACCTTTGGCCTCTTTGGACACCAGCACTCAAGTGCACAGACCTACACATATACACATAATTAAATGATACGTTGAACAAAAGAATCGTTACGCAGAGTGGACATTGGGAAGGTGTGCCTATTGTTGAAGCACTCTGGAGACTGAAGCTGGAGGATTCTACAGTGAGGTCAGCCTGGGCTATATATATATAACAAGACCTTTTCTGGACAAATCAAAACATTGCAAAAATAAACAAACAAAATAACTGCTTCCCCATACCCATCTGGCTTTGTCCCTGCAATCCCTCAGGAATAAGAACCGTTACCATCCCACAAGCCCGTTTTCATGCAGCTCCGAGTTACAGGCCATCCTCCATCTTTGAGCTGGGGACCTTGTCTGCCTGGTGTACTGTTGGAGGTGCAGCGCTTGGCACAGTTTCTGCCCCCATCCATCCTGGGTGAATACTTGCTGCGTGCATTTATCCTATGCACACCCAACACCTGCGCCTTTCTGTGGCGACTGCCCCATATTGTTGGCTCTCATTTCTGGTTCTCTTTCTGCACTTAACCACGAGTTCTCTAGCAAGAGAGCCCCCGGGCAGGAAAGCCCACTCCTTGGTGTCTCATGAGGCTGATGGTGTGAATAGATTACCCAAGCACGCTATCAGCGATGTAACTATGTAAACAAACAAACCTGAATGTTCCAGTAGAATAGATAGCTCCCTTGAAGCTGCTCCTTGCCTGAGCTGAGGAAAATGAGTACACCTAAGGAGAGTTCTAGAAAACAAGTTGGGAGGATACACATTTGGTTCAGAGTTAGGAAGGTTGCGGGGGCAAGCATGGGCTTTCCTGGCTCTGGGAGGATGGGTTTGGGGTCTCCCTCCCGGAAGTGGCTTAGGTTCTCACACTGCCTGAAATGGCTAGCCTGAGCTGTCGAGTGAATTTCTGTCTCTGCTAACCATGCCCGCCCAGGGTTTACCTCTGAACTCTGAAATGCTCCTGTTCCTTGACCCAGGTTGCCGGGCGCCTCCATGTGGAGGTGATGCGAGTTACAGGATCCGTTCCAGAGCGCGTGTCGGAAGATGACTCTTCAGAGAACTCTAGTGAAAGTGGGAGTCTTGAAGTGGTGGACAGCAGCGGGGAAGTCATTCACCGGGTCAAAAAGCTGACATGCCGGGTGAGAGGGCAGTGATCGGGGCTCAGGTAGCCGGGTGAGGGGGCGGTGATCCGGGCTCAGGTAGCCGGGTGAGGGGGCGGTGATCCGGGCCCAGGTAGCCGGGTGAAGAAGCGGTGATCGGGACTTGCCTAGCTGGGTGAGGGGGCAGCGATCCGGGCTCACGTAGACCCTGGAAATTCCGGATGAGAGGGCAGTGATCGGGGGTCACGTGGCTGGGTGAGAGGGCGGTGATCAGGGCTCACACAGACCCTGGCAATGCTTGTCGAGAGGGACTCACGTACACCCTACCCTGGCAATGCCAGGAAAAAAGGACGGTGATGGGCCTCATGTAGCCCGGTGAGAGGGCAGTAATCTGAGCTCACATAGACACTGGCAACACTAGGTGAAGCGGGCAGTGATCGAGGCTCTCATAACCCGGTGAGAGAGCAGTCAGGGATGGGGCTCACATAGCCGGGTGAGGGGAAGTGAACCGGGCTCACGTAGACTCTGGCAATGCCAGGTGAGGGAGCTGTGATCAGGGCTCATGTAGACCCTTGCAATGCCAAGCTATACCCACAAAGTTTAATAAGGTTTCATCTAGCACAGTGCAAGTTAAACTGTGTGGCAGGAGATGTGGCTGTGAGCAGCACTTTTTCTAGAATTTTCTCGTGACAATTGTTTGAAATTCCCCCTAAAGGTATACCCTCTGCATTTAGTATCTAGGCAAAAGTGATTAAATGATTCCCTCCACATACCCAAATCCTCTCAAGTCCCTTATCTCTGTGTTTGCATATCTTCTGTCCACATCCTTCCACACACTTTAATCCCCAATAGAAATTAGCATGCAATGTGGTACAAATGCAGTGTATTTGTTATATCACTGTATCAGTTAGCTTTGTTTGGGGGATTTTATGTAGTCCTGGCTATCTGAAATTCACTATGTAGACCAAAGATCCACCTACTTCCACCTCGTGAATGCTGGAATTAAAGCTGTTCACACCACACCCAGCACTAGTTGGTTCTAATTTTCTATCTGACACAGCATAGAGTCACCGGATAGAGGAATTGCATCAGTCAGATTGTGTAGTGGGCCTGTCTGTGGGAGATTGTCTTCATTGTTAATTCATGTATAAGAGAGCCCAGCCCACTGTGGGAGACACCATCCCCTCGTGGCAGGTAGTTCTGCGCTGCCTAAGAAAGCAAGCCCGACAGCAGCATCCCTCCACGCTTTCTCCAAGCTCCTGCCGGACTTCCTCAGTCATAGTCTGTGTCCTAAAAGCTGAAAGGAACCCTTCTTTCCCCTATGTTACTCTTGGTTATGGTTTTTACCACATCAACGGAAAGCAAACCATAAGTCGCTTAGAGAATAGTGACAAGATAAAGTCTACATGCTGTCATGACAATGAAGTTGTTTGGGGTATATCTGGTCTGTTGGTTAAACCACAGATGTCAAATCTACAAATATAGGAGGATATGTGTGTGTGGCTGCATGGAGAATTTATTAATGAGTTGTTCTTTTTCTAATAGAAGTCAAATCTGTATCAGAAACTAAGTAAATTAGTAAAATGAGTAAATTAGACAGGAACATGTTTGGGGTTCCTTTTTTTTTTCTCACTAAGTTTGTATTTTGTTGTTAGAAAACTATGGTACAGGTTTTGTTTTAGATGGAACACTTAGGATGGTGAGGTGCCTCATCAGGAAAAGAGGCTTGCTGCCTAGCCCAAGAACCTGAGTTCAGCCCCCAGAACCCACATGGGAAAGGAAGGAATCGACTCCTGTAGGTCCTCCACACACCGCACATGTGTGCACATGCCAAGGCACAGGTGTATGTGCTCACAAATACAATAAGTAAATATAATTTTTCTTGCAATTTGAAGATGGGCCCATGCACTAGACGTGATGGCAAATGTCAAGAGACAGGACTGGGCAGATATCTGTGAGCTAAGGCCTCCATGGTTTACAGTTTTTAAAAAGGCTGGGCTGGGGATACAGCTTAGTCTGTGTGAGGTTCTAAGTTCTCTACAACATGGGTGGATGGGTGGATGGATGGGTGGATAGATGGATGGATGGGTGGATGGATGGATAGATGGATGGATGGATAGATAGATATATAGAAGATGATAGATATATAGACAATAAGAGAGGTAAATATGTACATGCATACTTACATACATACATACATACATACATACATGCATACATGCATAGATAGATACATAGATTATAGAGGGATAGAGCAGTAGGTAGGTAGATCAATCACAATGAGTGGTCTCAAATATTTCCAAATGATGGCTCAGTTATGTAGCCCTGGCTGCCCTGGTATTGATCCCCTGATTTGATCCCCTCTTAGAGATGACTGAACTATGGACAGATAGATACTTTAGTGTTTCTTTTTATGAGACGCATAATTTATTTTTTAAATCTCTTCAGGTGATAATTAAAGAGGCAACCGGGCTACCTATAAGCCTTTCAAACTTCGTCTTCTGTCAGTACACGTTCTGGGACCAGTGTGAGTCTGCAGTGGCTGCCCCGGTGGTGGACCCAGACGTGCCTTCCCCGCAGTCCAAGGATGCCCAGTACACGGTGACCTTCTCTCACTGTAAGGTACAGAGGCAATTAAAAAGTGAGGTACCAGGCCCGGGGTGACACTCTACGGTGACATGAGAGCTGAGTCCCCTCAGTCAGTCCCCAGTACCAGAAATGGCCACAACTGAGTCATCTTCAGCTGCATGATAGGGCAATGGCATTGGGCACAGTCTTTTAAAAATCTACTTTAAAAAAAAAAATCTACTTTTTTGTTTTCAAAATAAAGGATGTTTGTGTGTGTGTTTTGCCACATATTCTACATTATGTGTAATTCTGGGGTTTGAACAGGATGCCTTCCCACTGTGTGATGCTTTGTTTGTTTGTTTCTTTCCTCCTGTCTGTCCTTCCTTCCTTCCTTCCTTCCTTCCTTCCTTCCTTCCTTCCTTCCTTCCTTCCTTCCTTCCTTCCTTCCTTCCTTCCTTCCTTCTTTCTTTCTTTCTTTCTTTCTTTCTTTCTTTCTTTCTTTCTTTCTTTCTTTCTTTCTTTCTTTCTTTCTTTCTTTCTTTCTTTCTTCATTCTTGACTGTTTTCAAGGACCAAAAACTCCTCATTAATTATTACCTGGCAGTCAGAATTTCTGTCCTTTTCTCACTCAGTACCCTTTCCTGCCCTCCCCGATCACACCGAAGCCCTTCTTCCCAGCAGGTCCCTTCAGCTTCCACACCATCGCTTGCTGTGTCTGTCAGCCACTGAGTTCAGAGTTTCATGCCTGAGCATGGGTGGAAGGTTACGGGATGACACATGGGCAACCTCCTGTTGGCTACACCCCTGATGAAGATGACACCCCTTCTCCCAGATTTGTTAAATTACTACAGAGTCCTGCTCCATAGCTCAAGCAGGCCCAGGACGCGATATGTAGCCTACTCTGCCTTCCAACTCAACCATCCCCCTGCCTCGGCATCCTACGTGCTGGGATTACAGGCAGGGGCCCCCAGGCCTGGCTGGACTCTGCTTCTAACTTGTGGGTTCTCTCCGTATGTGCTGGCACCTGCCTGGAATCGTGGCACAGGGGAGCAGAGGCCACAAGATGGTACGTTCAGAGAGAATGCAGGAGAGCCTGCTGCAAAAAGCAAGGTTTGCCCTGTAAGGTCTTTGGTTTTGGTTTTGCTTTTTTTCTTCTTTTAAATATAATATATCTTATTGGACTTTGTAAAGCTCAAGCGTTCTGCTTCTCAAGTTAAAATAACTTGGGAACATAAAAACAAAATCTGAAAAATCCCATCTTCCAGTCTTATTCTGCACAGGTGTAACCGCCAATGATGTTTTTCCTTTTAAGATATTTCCTTTGGTTTATTTTATTTTATATTTTCTGGGATGGAGTCTGCTGACCTGCCTTGCCAGCTTTGAGCTCCTGGGCCTGCCCTCTCCTCCTGAGCAGTTAAACATCAATTGCATGTCCCCACACCCTGCCACATGGTTTGTTAGGGGTTTGGTGTTTTGTTTTGTTTTTTGGGTTTTTTTTTTTTTTTTTTTTTTTTTTTTTTTTTTTTTTTGGTTTTTTGGATTTGTTTTTTTCGAGACAGGGTTTCTCTGTGTAGCCCTGGCTGTCCTGGAACTCACTCTGTAGACCAGGCTGGCCTCGAACTCAGAAATCCACCTGCCTCTGCCTCCCAGAGTGCTGGGATTACAGGCGTGTGCCACCACCACCCAGCGTGCCACATGTTTTAATAAGCTATGTCCTGTCTTCCTGCCTCACCTTTCTGGCTTCCGTTGGGCACTGTCACCAAATGAGTTCTCAAAACCATACTCTGCCCTCTAGCATCCTCTTCTCCTGGATGGCCTGTCCACGCTGCTGCTCTGAAAAGTGTGTCTGTTCTTTCTGGCTCCAACTTAGAAAACAAATTCCTGTTACTGCCTGTAAAATGTCCTATGTACAAGGTTCTCGGGTCTTTCTTTTTTCTTAAATAAGATTTGCTTATTTACTTACTTAGTATGTGTGTGTTTGTGTGTGTGTGTGTGTTTGTGTGTGTGTGTGTGTGTGTGTGTGTGTGTGTGTGTACAGGTGCCATAACCCCATGTCCAGCGCTCCCGGAGGCTGGAAGAGGGCTTCAGCCTCCAGAGCCAGCATTACAGGTAGCTTTGAGCCACTGTGTGGGTGCTGGGAACCAAACCAGGGTCCTCAGGAAGAAGAACACCTGCTTCAAACCATCAAGCTGTTCTTTCTCCCCAAGCCTACATACCTTGACCTGTATTTGCCGAACCACATTCTCGAAAATCTTTAGTTAGAATGTTTACCTGCAACATTTGTTTCTTATTACTTAAATTAGCAGACAGTTATAGGCCTTATGATCACATTTTCTTTCATTCTTTCTTTTTTCTTTCTTTCTTTCTTTTTTCTTTCTTTCTTTTTTCCTTCCTTCCTTCCTTCTTCCTTTCTTTCCTTCCTTACTTCTTTTCTTTCCTTCCTTACTTCTTTTCTTTCCTTCCTTCCTTCCTTCCTTCCTTCCTTCCTTCCTTCCTTCCTTCCTTCCTTCCTTCTTTCTTTTTAAGATGTATTTATATGAGCACACTGTAGCTGTCTTCAGACACACCAGAAAAGGACATCAGATCCCATTACAGATGGTTGTGAGCTACCATGTGGCTGCTGGGATTTGAACTCAGGACCTTTGGAAGAGCAGTCAGTGCCTTTAAGCACTGAGCCATCTCTACAGCTTCTTATGGAATTGTCATATGCCTGAGTCCTTTACCTTGTTCCGAATCACTCCCCTCTCCAACTATTACCTTCTCTCATACCCTTCCCACATACACTGCTTCTTTTCTCCTCCTAAGTAATATTGCCATCCCCCCCCCACACACATACATTTTTGTTGTTGTTTCCCTAATAGTCTTTTTAATCATCCCCATCCCTCCTTTTTATTCACAGGGCTGTTTACATCAGGAAGACAAAGGCTAGAATTTAACTGTGTGCTGTTTAACAATTGTTTAAATACATATGGATCCCTGGGTTAGCAGTGTGATTTTTAAAAGCTGTTGGAATTTGGTTTGGTTTCCTTTTTTCTTCTAAAGGATATAGCTTGAACTAATTGGCCGTCGTGTTTCTTTTCCTTCTAAAATTCTGGGTCTGTCTCCAGATGAACCAAGAAAGTAGGTAGTATACAGTTCAGTCAACTTAATAGCTGTTTCTGGAAATGCGTCAGGCGGAACAGCACCTGAGGCTCTGCTCTGGTGCCCCAGGAGGCCGTTGGGAAGGAGAGTGGCTTGGCTTTGAGCCTACGGAATGTTCTGGGTGACCTGCCACAGTTCTCAGGGAACTCTAAATTGCAGGATCGTAGGTTGGTTTTGTAAAGTGAGAAATCACAGTGAGACACTCAGGAGCAAGAGCCTACCGACACCATGGAAGAGTCAGATAGTTGGAGTCCCTTACTCAGTAAGTCACAAAGAGCAGCAAGGGTCACCCGGAGGTCAGGGTGGCTCACTGGAACTGACTGTGAGCCAAAGGAAGGGAAGGTAAATCTTAGCTCTGCACCTAAAGCCAGAAGTTTGAATTCAGACAAGCTGCTTTCTTCCTTAGACCCAAGCCACCTCCCAGACCCCTTCCAGATCTAGCATCCCATGGTCTGTCAATGCTTTCTACAGATCAGAAGAGATGGGGTTTACGTTCAAGAGCAGGGAAGTGGGTACCATTATGTCTGACTCTCAGTGTACTCCCCTGTCTTCTGCTTGTCCCAGGACTACGTGGTGACGGTCACAGAAGAATTCCTGGAGTTCATTTCTGATGGCGCGCTGGCGATTGAGGTGTGGGGCCACAGGTGTGCTGGGAACGGAAGCCCCATCTGGGAGGTTGATTCGCTCCATGCAAAGACAAGGACATTGCATGACAGGTTTGTTCTTGCTGTGAGCAAGCGACCCAAGAGTCAGGACCAGCTGAGACCATAAGTGGGGTTACAGGCATCAAACCCTGGGGCTCCCAACAAGTTCTTCACCCTTTGAGGCCATTCCCTCCTTTTTAAATCAGAATTCAACGAAGAGCCATCAGGCATCAAAAACACTGCAAAGTGAGTCGTGGCAACATGAGACAGAAATAACTGCTGTATTTATGTGAAAAAAATCCTTTCTTTTACTTCACATTACACACAGAAATTGCTATGAGATAATCATATATTTATTTTTAAAGTTCTTATTACATTAATTGTGTGTGCATGTGTATGTGTGTATGTATGTGTGTTGTGTGAGTGTGTGTCTGTGTGACTTCACATCCCAGTCTGTGTCTGTGTACTCACAGGTGGATGTCAGAGGATACCTGCAGGAGTCTGTTACCAAATTCTATCATGTGGTTTCCAGGACTTGAATTCAGGTTATCTGGTTTGAAGGCATACCCCTTTACCTACAAGGCTATCTTGTTGACCCAAATTACAAAGCAAAAAAACTTATTAATCTGGCAAAAGAAAATAGGGTATCTTTATATTCTTTATATATTTTTTAATTATCTTTTGTTTTGTTTTGTTTTGTTTTTTGAGACCCGATTTGGTTATCATCTGAGCTGGCCTCAATTCATGGCAGTCTCCTGCCTCAACCTCCCAAGTTTAAAGCTACAGGTGTGAACCAACGTGCCCTGCGTTTTTGCCATCATGGTCATTTTAAACAAGTTCTCACTATTTGACCCATTTGGCCTCAGACTTGGAATCCCCCCGCCTCAGCTAGTGCTAGGATTATTGGTATGCACCATGCTTCCTGGATAAGGAAGCGATATCTTTACTGCTTTGAGATCGATCATCTCAGGTTCTCAGGCCACGATAGCCACAGTAGGGAAAACATGTACATTGGGCTTAGTTTGCACTAAAGGCACAGTACAAAAGTAAACAAGCAGCCACGAGAAAAAATTCCTAATGTCCTCGTCCTCTTTATAGCATTTCTAGAGACTGACCATAGGTCTTTCCGCATGCAAGGCAGGGGCTTGCCCGTCGATCCCCAGCTCCAGCCCTAAAATTGGAGGTTTCATGTAAAGTTGATCATGTGCCTCTTCTGTAACCCAGCATTTCACAGCTGGGTGCTTACTGGAGAGAGATGGAGATTTAAGTCCACAAATAGTGTTCATGGCAACTTTACCAGTATACCCAGTGTCCCGGTGAGTCCAGGTATCTTTCACCCAATGAGTAAGAAAATTACCATATTATTCATCCAAGAGTGCATTAGTCAACATTTAAAAATAAAATAATTGGTCGGGTAGTGGTGGTGATGACGGTGGTGCATGGCTTTTGATCCCAAAGTCTGGAGGCAGAGGCAATGTATCTCTGTGAGTTCAAGGCCAACCTGGTCTGTAGAATGAGTTCTAGGACAGCTAGGGCTCCACAGAGAAAACTGTCTTGAAAAACCAAAATGGATGGATGGATGGATGGATGGATGGATGGATGGATGGATGGATGGGTGGGTGGGTGGGTGGGTGGATGGATGGATGGATGGATGGATGGATGGATGGATGGATGGATGGATGCAGTGGATCTCTGTGAGTTCAAGGCCAGCCTGGTCTATAGAATGAGTTCTAGGACAGCCAGGGCTCCACAGAGAAACTCTTGTCTTGAAAAACCAAGATAGATAGATAGATAGATAGATAGATAGACAGACAGACAGACAGATAGACAGACAGCTGTGGGGCCCTGTACAGTGGCTTGTGCCTTTAAGAGTCACAGCACTCAGGAGACAGACAGCAGACATCTGTGAGTTCAAGGCCAGCTAGGGCTATATAGAGAGACCCTGTCAGAAAAAGAACCATTCATCTATTGTGCCATGTAATATAAACCAGACTTAAGAGTCCATACCATGTGGTCTCATGTTTATGACATTTTAAAACAGGCAGAGCTAACTTGGATTTTCCAAAGCCCCTGGAATTCTACACCACTCTGTATCCATCACTTACATGTGAGGTCTGGCTTGGTTAAACAGCCTCAGAGTCCATAGCACGGGTCATGTGAGTGTGAACTGAGGAAGTAACCTGTGAGACCTCCCTGGCACGGTGTGTGCTCGGTGATTGGACGTTTGTGACGGTTGCTCACGGTGGCCCTGGATGACGCATTGCTTGCTGGGATGTGGCTTCTGCAGGTGGAATGAAGTGACCCGTAGAATAGAGATGTGGATCTCCATACTGGAACTGAACGAGCTGGGGGACTACGCCGCAGTGGAGCTTCACCAGGCCAAAGACGTCAACACCGGCGGCGTCTTCCAACTCAGACAGGTATGAAGCCGGCCTGAGGGTTTCCGTTGCTGTGATGGGACACCATGGCCAAGGCCACTCCTGTAAAGGCGAACAGTTAATTGGGGCTGGCTTCCAGTTTCAGAGGTTCAGTCCATTACCATCATGGTGGGGGAACATGGCAGCATCCAGGTAGACATGGTGCTGGAGAAGCCAAGAGTTCTACATCCTGATCTGAAGGCAGCCAGGAGGAGACTCTGTCCACATTGGCCAGACTTGAGCCTCAAAGCCCCGCCTCCACAGTGACATGAGTCCTCTAACAAGGCCACACCTCCTATGAGTGTCACTTCCCACAGGCTAAGCATATTCAAAACACCACCTAGTTTTTTGGTGGTTTGTTTCTCGTGTCACTTCTCTGCTTCACTCTTAGAGTTTCTGGGAACACCCTCACTATTTGTATGTCTGTTCTCAAACCATTTCCCCTTGTTTCCTTCCTCTGTTTCCTTCCTCTGTCCCCGTCCCTGTTCCTGGCCTCTGTGCTGCCTTCACCTCTGCAGGGTCACTCCCGTAGAGTGCAGGTCACAGTAAAACCCGTGCAGCATTCGGGGACACTGCCACTCATGGTTGAAGCCATCCTGTCAGTGTCCATTGGCTGCGTGACCGCCAGGTCTACCAAGCTGCAAAGAGGGCTGGACAGTTACCAGGTAAGATGGGTCTGAAGTGCTGTGTCCTGGAGTGTGTCTGGGGTGTGGCTTGGATGGAGAGTGCTTACCAAGCTGGGATTTATATCCAGTATTTTAGAAATTATTATTTTTTAATTTTAAAGAAGATCAGTACATGTTCAGTAGTCCAGGGACTACAGAGATGGCTCATTGGTTAAGAACGCGTACTGTTCTTACAGAGGACCCAAACTCAATTCCTGACACCCATTTAGACAGCCCATAACCACCTGTAACTCCGTCCCTGTGGGTCCAACACCTTCTGGCCTCCAAGGGCCCCTGCACTTACATATATGTACCTGCACTCGGATATCTATATATACACATGTTAAAAAATACAATATATTAAATAAAAACAAATAATTAAAATCAGTGTGGACAAAAATTGATACACAGTAGAATTCCTATTTGGGATTGCAAGAAACTAGATGGTGTTCCAACTGTTGCCTTTCTCTGGATAAAATGCTGTGTTTGACTAGTGTCATCAGTAGGATTTACTTCTCACCGCTCTAGTGGTCGCCTGCTTTGGGCTGCTTTCGTTTTACACCCAGCCCAGTACATGTGTACATTACCCCTGGCCCGATTCTCTTGCACTGCTATCAGATAATTGTTCCTGTACACCCTCACGTTAACCCTCACGCTAACCCTCACGCTAACCCTCACGTTAACCCAACTGCTTGCTCTCTTTTTGTTACTATAAAAACTATGCATGGGAGCTGGAGAGATGGCTCAGAGGTTGAGAGCACCTGCTGCTCTTCCAGAGGCCCTGAGTTTAATTCCCAGCAACCACACGGTGGCTCACAACCAACTGTAATGGGATCCGATGCCCTTTTCTGGTGTGTCTGAAGATAGTTACAGTGTGGTCATACACACAAAATAAATAAATTTAAAAAAATAAAAATAACTATGCACGTGATCACTTTGTCTGTGAAATCTCCATCCCTGAAGTCCATCGTTCTCACTAAGAAACGAAAAGATGCTGGGTTTGGTGGCACATGCCTATCATCCCAGCATTTGGAATGTGGAGGCGGGAGAACTGAATTCAAAATCATTCTTAGCTGCAGCTACATAGCTTTGGAGCTAGCCTGAGCTACATGAGATACTGGAGGGTGGGCAGTGCAGAGAGCTAGTGTGTACCCGGGAGAATAAACTTGAGTAACTGTCCTCCTGCTATGGTTTGGACGAATATATGGGATCCAAAGGCCTGGGCACAGTTGGACTGGGGTCTCCTCTTGTCACGTGTGATAGAGAACATCTCTCTGACTTGCAAGAAAATATCTCCTTCCATTTTTCTGAGGAGTCTGTGTACCAGCTCAGCCAATCCTGAAAATGGTTATCTTCTACTCTGGTTTCGCTTTGGTTTTGTGGTGTCAAGGCAGACTTTTCTGAAAGCCGGAGACCATGCAGAGTACTGGGGCTTTGTTAGACTCTGCCCTCCTCCCTTTCTACCAAGCATCCCTGAGCTCAGGGTCTACATGCTCTCTTCAGATAGAGCAAAGGACGAGGAGATGAGGTACGTCGGCTGGGGCACTTCTCTACCACGCTTGTGCGCTTGTAACCTGTGAGTAAGGAATTGAATTGTCTATTTTCTCACTCTAGGCCACTCCCTCCCAGAGCCAGTAACTCCTAGAGTGGCCACAGGAGTGGATAGTTGGGGTGAGCACAGGACTTAGAGCCAGGAGACCCAGGTTCTCCATCCACTTCCTGGTTCACTTAAACACTGAGTTCTTACTTGTCTAAAATGATGAAGTGGACTCTAATTCTCAGAGTTTCTTCCTGCAATAAAACTGGCTCAACCCATCTCCAGTGTCAGATAAAACATGGGGTTCAGGTAACTTAAGCTTTGACTCCAACAAAGAAAATCATCAGCTTTGCTAAACATTCCCAATTTTAAGAGTTTTATAAGAATTCTTTGTTGTTTTTAAACTTTTTATTATTCTATTTTATGTGTATGGGTGTTCTGATTATGTGTACATCTGTGCAGCACGGCATGCCTGGTGCCCATGGAAGCTAGAAAAGGTTCTTGAATTACCCAGAAATAGAGTTATAGGGAGGTCAGGAGCTACCATGTGGGCACTGGGAATCAAACCTCAGTCCTCCGGAAGGACAGCTAGTGTTCTTAACCACTGAGCCATGTCTCTAGCCCCTGTTTATAGTTTTTAAAATAGCTTTACCTCTTGAGTTAAAACTGATTTGGGGTGAGGGTGGAGGGAGCTGGGTAGAGTGTGTACACTATGGGAGCAGAGGCGTTCAGATCTCTTACGTAAATTCAAGGCCGGCCCGGCTACTCATCAAATTCCAGGCAAGCTAGAGGGATGGAGTGAGGCCCTGCCTTAAAAAAAATAAACAATAATAAAAGAACTGATGTTTCATTAAAAATGTGGATTTGAATGAATTAACTGTTGCCCGGTGCTGCAGGTATCTTAAAAGCATCCTTCCCCGGGCTGGGTGGTAAGACACATGCTTATGATAAACACGTGTGAGATCCTGGCCTCAGTCCTTGGCGCCTCAAGAGAATAAGCTTGTACTAGTCACACAGAATCAAGCTGTGGTCACTTTACTTCCCTTACCTGTTCAAGGTCCTATTGACTCAGTACTTTACAGTTACACTCTCTCGCGGTTGCTGAAGTCAAAACACTATACAACAATGTTGTGGCCCGAAAGCTCAGGCTAGGCTTGGGTTGATGGAAGTACCTTTTTAGTCTGAAATGTGATGTTATGTTACAGTTGTCCATTCTCTGACATAAAATCAGTTCAAGATAAATTCTTTCAGCCTTCAGATACCACTTAATACACTCATCTTGCAACTGCTAGTGACAATACAACAGGCTTCAAAACACATGTATTTTGAAGTGTACACATGAAAATGATTGTAACTACATTTTAATAAGTCTAATATTTTCTCATGTCACTAAAAAAGGTTGTTATGGATTTAAATAAAAAAATTCACTGGGCATAGTAAAGCAATCCTGTAACCCCAGAATTTGGAAGACAGGGACAAGAGGACCAATGTAGGTTCAAGACTAACCTGGTCCACATAGTAAGTTCCAGTCCAACCAGGGCTGCATAGTGACACCGTTCTCTAATGTGATGATGATACTGATGAAGAGAAAGAGGAAGAAGAGGAGGAGAAGGAGGAAGAGATGGAAGAGGAAGAAAAGCAGAAGGAGGAGAAGGAGAAGCAGCAGCAATCCTCATCCTCATCACTATCACCATCATCATCCAGGGTTTCTGAAGTCTCCTTTCTAAGGAAATTTGTCTCTACCCAGACACTCGGTTTCAGCTTGGTTCTTTGTCTTGTGTAATGTTTTTTACCAAAATTGTTACTATGGGTAATTCTTGTGAAAGTCAGCCATGCCTTTGGGGCAGTTGTGGTCCAGCCACAGTGGACACTGATAACCAGTACATTCCAGTGGCTCAGCTGCCCCTGCAGGCGCCAGCCAGCACAGAACAGTGTGTGCCCTTAGCCTAGGTCCCCAGGCATTCCCATGGCGACTTCATCTGTGAGTGATGGACTCCGAGGAATGGCTGCTGAGGCAGAGACTAGAGTCCCAGTCTCTGTCCGAGTGGCCGCCATCTGTGAGAACCTTGGAGTAATCGTGTAGTCCTATAGGGTCTCGGTGAGAAGAGACTCTCTAAGTCCTTTGTGGGTTAGCCCTTCTGTCTTGCTAAGATCATCTCAAACCTCAGACAGCCCACCTGGAATACAGATCACCCATGATTGCAGTACAAGGCCTGGTACCGTGAAGTCACTTTCAATCCTTTTCTAAGAGAATTCTCTTTTAAAATATTTGTTTTCCTTCATTTAAAAAAAAAAAAGTCTTAGGGTGTTAAAATGACTCGATGAGAAAGGCACTTGCTTCCAAGACTTACAACCTGAGTGTGAGCCCCAGAACCCACAATCACAGACAGACACACAGACAGAGACAGACAGACAAACACACAGAGAGACAGACCAAGAGATAGAAAGACAGACACAGAGACAGAAGAATGTAATCTTTCCTAATCTTTTGGGATTCAGTGAAATGCTTTATGGTGCTAATATGGTCATGTTAGCCGTCCATTGTAACATGTTAAATTATTCTCCGGGTGCTGTTTGAGAGAACGAAATGCATGTCCTTTCTGTTTATGTTTTCCCCACCAGAGAGAGGAGGAGGATGGCGGTGATATGGATAGTTATCAGGTATTGCCACCGCTGTCAATCCCGTGCATGGGGCACAGCTCTTGCTAATCGCCAGCCTTCGCAAAGCAGAGGCCAGGGAGGTGGAAACAGGGCCACAGAGTGAGAGCGCGCGCGGTTGCTCACTTGCTTTTGATTTGCTTTGTATGTGATCAAGGACTCAACATTATTCTCTCGATTTTCCTGTTCCGAATCTGTAAGCAGACACTGCCCTGCTGGCTCTGC
Source organism: Apodemus sylvaticus (assembly GCF_947179515.1). Classification (NCBI taxonomy): domain Eukaryota; kingdom Metazoa; phylum Chordata; class Mammalia; order Rodentia; family Muridae; genus Apodemus; species Apodemus sylvaticus. The sequence continues at coordinate 20,142,002 of NC_067485.1, forward strand.
CTGCTCCAGGGACCCGCTAGGCAAGCCTAGCCAAGCAAGACTGTGTGGCTGTATTAAAATGAATGACCTCAGAGAGCATACTGCTCTCGTTCACAGCCTTCTGGGACTCCCTTGTCTGTCTTCCACTAAAGTCCACTTTGCCTCTCCCTTCTGGAAGATGAATGCTACTCTGAATGCCATTTGACTTTCAAAAAGCACTTTTATTGGGTGACAAGCCTGGAGACTGCTCACAAACTTTAGTTTTGTTTTATTAACCAGTTTCCCCCTCTCACCAGGGTCAAGCTTAGTTTACCATGTTGAGAGTTTAAATAGCAGCTTTCTCTTGTTGGAAGTGGAGAAGAGGAGAAGGAGCAGATGTGACTTATATAATATACCTAGTCAGCCTCAGCTAGCCCGACAGCCCCAGAGGATGGTGGGTGGGGTCAAAGCAGTCAGCCGAGACGAAAGTTTCAGGCACCATTTCCCGGTCTGTGTACTGCTTCCCCACTCGCTTTGGTGAGCCCTCCTGTGTGCCAGCTGTGGAGACGGTATAGGCAAAGCTTCTGAGTTCCATCTTTCTAATCTTAGTATCAGGATGTCCTCGTTAGAATTAGGCCAAGGAGCATCAGGGATAGACTTGATGGGTTTTCCTTCCCTACGTACAATTTTATTAAGAGAGGATGAAAGTGGACAAAACCAGACCTTGGCGGGAGAAGGTCTGCATCCTCTTAGGTCTCAGCTGTGCCACCAACTAACGTCTTACAGCTTGGGCATGCTTCCCGCCATGTTCACAGTGGAGTCTGCTGCTTCTGGGATCTCTTCCAGCATGGCCGACTGCATGGGAGATTTTGCATGGGAGATTTCTGGTTATCCTTGTGGTGACGGTTGGCTGTAAAATCTTTGCAGCAAGTTCTGAGGGTTTTCTGCTGACCTATTCTTTGCCTTTTGGGGGAAAATCACGTATTAATAGTAAGGCCATTGACCTATGACCTACCTACTGCCTGTCACTCCCCTACCATGTGATGTTCTGCACTTTGGGCTTTGCTTATGGTATCCTGCTTGAAATCACATGTCTCTCAAGGAATCGCTATGGTACAAATGCACCCAGACATGGGTGTGCATACATATGGCAAAAAGTCATTCTGCAGTGTACAAATCTTCCTGTTTTAACATCGTTTGAGCCTGTCTTGTCAGTGTAACTGTCCTTCTGAAGATGTCGGGGCTCTGATTTCTGGGTACCAGCATCCTTGGTCAGCATGGAGCACTGGGACCTCTGCTTTCTCGCATATTAATTAATCGCTGTGGCATTCAATGGCCTTTCCTAATGAAAGTTACCCCATGTATTTAATTATCTTTTCTATATCAAATAAACCATGATCTACATGTTCTATAGAGAAAAATCTTCCCTCTCGTTGTCAGGAGGAAGACTTGAACTGTGTAAGAGAGAGATGGTCAGATGCGCTCATTAAACGACGGGAATACTTAGACGAACAGATTAAAAAAGTCAGCAATAAAAAAGGTATGTGATGGGGTTCACAAGATGGCCCAGCAGCTGACAGCACTCGCCGCCAAGCCTGGCAACGTGAGCTCAGTCTCCGAAGTCCACGTGATAGAGGAGAGAGCCGACTCACAGCTGCCCTCACAGCTGCCCTCTCATCACAGTACACATGTGCTGTGAGGTGCTCGTCCCATCCCCCACACTAAATACATGTAAAAAAAATGCACATGGGAGTGCACTCTTCCACAAGTAGTTTTTTCAGTATTGTACAGTGGCCCAAAGGAGAAAAAAAATAAGAATCCTTGTGAGCCACGAGTGGTAGCTCATACCTGTGATCCCAGCTTTTGAGAGACAGAGGCAGGTGGATCTCTGTGAGCTCAAGGTAAGCCTGCTGCATAGTGAGTTCCAGACCAGTCAGGGCTGCATGATGACACCCCTGTCTGTCATGAATGAATGAATGAATGAATGACCAACCAAGCCAACCTTGTGTTCTCGCTTTGACTTCACGAGCATTCATGGTACTTAATGCTGCTGTATGTGTGCACCATACTCATTTCATGTCAACACAGTTTTCCGTGGAAACCCATCTTATCCCAGTGGCATGTGGTTAGGTTTGTGCGCCTCAGCCACTGATGAAAATTCAATGAGTGTACCTAGGCAACACCAGAATTGGGTTAGGAGCATGAAGGTTTAAAAATTTACCCAGTAAATCCTTTTCACAACAAACATGAAGGAAAATAAGAGTTTTACAGAGCAAGGTATATGAGACTTTCAAATCGTTTATCCTTGTAACACGGGCTTGTCCCTTTTAAAAGCCACATCACACCCAGTAATAAACTGGATCATTCTAGCGAGTGTGTAAAGTAGATACAGTGTGTATTTTTTTGTTGTTGTTGTTTTGTTTTTTTGGATTTGGTTTTTTCAAGACAGGGTTTCTCTGTGTAGCCCTGGCTGTCTTGGAACTCACTCTGTAGACCAGGCTGGCCTCGAACTCAGAAATCTGCCTGCCTCTGCCTCCCAGAGTGCTGGGATTACAGGCGTGCGCCACCACCGCCCAGCTACAGTGTGTATTTTTAACTCTTCCCTATAGATACTGCTTCAGTAACTCCTCCACACACACACACACACACTTAGACACAGAGACACATACACACACTCATATACACATATACTCACACATACACACACATAGTCACACACTCACACACAGACACATACTCATCCACAGAGACACACACAGACACTCAGACACACAGAGACACACACTAACACACACATATATACACACATATACACACACTTATACACACACACACACTTAGACACAGAGACACATACATACACTCATATACACACATATACACATATACTCACACATACACACACATAGTCACACACTCACACACAGACACATACTCATCCACAGAGACACACACTCACAAACACACACACATATATACACACTTATACACGCATGCATGCACGCACGCATGCACACATGTATCTTCCCATCACCGCCCCTGCTCTGTGCATTTCTTTTGGCCTCTGCTCCCTGGAGCTGGTGTCCCATCTTATCTCAGGCTGACTATTCACGCTTGATTGCTGGAACCATACTTTCTTCTTTGAAACATGGTAGACATAAACCATGGCAGGGTGAAAACCTAGCTGTGTTGAATTTGGCAGTTGTGCTTTCTCTTGCTGTTAGTCATGATTTCCTGTCACTCCACAGAGAAAACAGAAGACGACATGGAGCGGGAAGCCAGACTGGTGGAGCAGTGGGTGGGGCTGACGGAGGAGAGGAATGCCGTGCTGGTGCCCGCCCCTGGCAGCGGGATCCCGGGGGCACCTGCTGACTGGTAAGGCCGCCCTTCTCTGTGCAGGGCTGGCAGGATGCTGGGCATTGTGGCAAGAATGTGCAGATAGCTTTTCAGGATCAACTAGCTGCACCTGGTGAAGAGCCCCCTGCTCCACTGACTATCTTCCCTATCGAGGGAGCTTCTTCCAAAGGTCACCTGACTGGGAGTAAAATTCTATCTACAGTCCCCTGTCCCTTTGCATAAGCAACTTGGATCCTGTTTCCTTCCTCTAGACTGAGAAGGAGGTGTCAGAACATACCGGAAGAACACAGGAAATAGATTTTATTTGCCCTGGCGTGTGCTTAATGTGGCCAGTATTAATGTTATAGTATAATGGTTCTCATGCTTCCTAATGCTGTGACCCTTTGATACAGTTCTTCATGCTATGGTGACCCCAACCATAACATTATCTCATTGCTACTTCATGACTGTAGTTTTTCTACTGTTAAGAATCGTGATGTAGATATGTTTGGAGACGGGCTTGCCGTGAGAACCACTGGTATAGAGTAAGCCCTGAAGCATGATGGGATACGTCAAGGACCTGAGCATGCGTCAATTACCTGAGCAGCCAGCAGTATTTGGTCTGCTCATAAGAAACAGCCTGTTGTCTGTCCTCAAGTCTGGAAGGAAACACATGGCCCAGATAGTGTCCGGCTTCAGCCCTTGTTTGTTTTGAGTGGGTACAGAGTTAGGGTCTCACGTATCCTGTGGAGCCTCAAACTTGATAGGTAACCAAGGATGACCTTAAACCTCTGATCCCCCTGCCTCCACCTCCTAAGTACTTGAGTTGTAGGTCTTCACCGCCACACCCATTTTATGCCACTCTAGAAATGTCATCCAGGGCTCTGTGCATGCTAGGAAAGTCCTCTGCCAACTTACACAGTCCCTTAGTTGTGTTTCTAAAACTCCTTTCTGCCTTTATCCCCAGTGTGCAAGTGGGGCTGTTTTTACACTGTTGTAAGACTTAGAAATAATGCACATAAAGAAGCTCATTTGTATGATATAGCATATGTATTATAAGGCATATTGTACATCTATAGCACCTTTCGTGCATACTTATTTAATGGTAGCTTATACTCATTCTCACTACAGAAACACATCCTGAACATTTACTTACATCTTGTTTTGTTGTTGTTCCGGGTTTTTGCCGTTTGTCCTTATGATTTGTTGGGATGAACCCTGGGCCTCCTTCATGTGAGGCAAACACTCTACCGCCCTGCATCCCAGCCTTTGTTGAGTGGTTAGGATAAAATTCAGCCTCCTCTGGAACATAGAACACACGCGTCCAGATCTGCTCTAGACAGTCACAGACACATTAGGTCTCTTTCTGTCTCTCCTAATAATGGAACTGGGATCGATGTCACGTTCTTGAGAAAATGTGAAAATCTGAGTCTACAGGCAGACTTGCAGCCTGCCGTTTCCGCTTGGCCACGCCTGCCATTGTGTTGGAATCCTATATGCAGTGTGCAGTCTCTGCAGGATGCTCCCTGAGAGCACTCAGCTCATTCCAACCTTACTCTTCCTCAGGGTCCTCCCTAGTCCTCCTCACCTCAGCCTCCTTTGTATGGTGTGTTTTCCTATCCTTGATATCCTCTTGGGCGTTCATAAAATGTCACCCTAGGTCCCATCCTAGATCTGACTCAGAAGAGGGAGGGCATGACTGGAGATCTTTCAGAGCACTGTGAGGTGATTCTGATGAGGCTGGGCCAGTTTGAGCAACACACTTGCCTGGTGTCTGCTGCACACAGCCCCGCCTTTCACGGTTTGTGTGCGCTCCCTTGGGGGTTTCTGTTTATTGTCCCTTTTGTTTACTTCCTCTGTGTTATTTCATTTATTTTTCATTCTTATGTGTATGACTGTTTTGCTTCCATGCATGTTATATGTATGTATGTGTATGGACATGTATGGACATGTATGCACCCCATGTGTGCCTGGTGCCTGGAGAGGCCAGGAGAGGGTATCAGACTCCCTGGAACTATAGTTATGGGGAATTTGAGCCACAGTGGGGTGCTGGGAACGGCGACCTCTGAAAGAGGGTCAAGCACTCCTAATGGCTGAGCTCTCTCTTAAGCCCCTTGAACTGTTTTGTGACTGGTTCAGTCAGTCTTTGTAATGCGTATGCCTGGCTGTCCTTTTAAATGTCACAGTAATTCCCATTACCTGTGTCAACATGGGGGTCAAAATATGATGTATTTTCAGGACAAAGTTTACTTTAAGAAATTAAAAATTAAAAATGATAGGCGTTGGAGAGGTAGCTTAATAGCCCTCACTATTAGAGCCCAAAAGCCTGAGTTTAATCCCTGGCCTCACATGGTAGAAGGGAGAACAGACTCCGCAAGTTGTCCTCTGCCGTGGCATGTGTCCCCCCTGCCCCCCACACACACACAGAGACACATACACAATAAAGTAAGCATAATAAAGAAATGTCATGATATGATGTGTTGGTTCCACAACCCCACTGTGGGTGCCTTCTGTTTTCATGGCTCTGCAGCGCTTTGTTAACCAACAGAATATAAAACACACATGTTCTTACCATTAAACTTTGCCGTTGAATTTAGGGTCCCCCCTCCTGGGATGGAAACACACATACCGGTTCTCTTCCTGGATCTGAATGGTAAGTCGGCACTTACCCATGCCGTGATCATTGAACTAAACTAAGATCATCGTCATCTCAGACGTGGGGGTATTTGGGTGTGTAAATTGCCTTGGCAATTACTGATAAGACAAACTAGTGACAGTGTGGCTTCGGTCACATGTATAAGCATAGCATATGGTCACCGAAGGAGAGATGTTCACACGAAGCAGTCAGGACTTTAAAAACAAGAACATGAAGCTTGTGGTTTGAGATACTGGTGACCAACTTAACCCGCAAAAGGCTCTGCCCCAGAGATTCTGTGCTACGCTTGACAGGGGCTGAGGGCTTGCATGTCTGACTAGTCTCACCTTGCACTGGGGCTTGTTCTATGGCTGAGGGTAGACCACTAGCCCAGCACGCATAAGGCCTTAAATTCAGACACTTCTCCACTGCCACCCAGTATAGTTTTGGAGTCTGGTATCCTCCAAGCTGCCTGAGAAGCTTAGAGGATTTCTTAGAAGGAGATAAAAACATCCGGGCCAGCCAGGGTAACATAGAATCTGTCTAAAAGTAAAAGTGCTTGTGTTCAAGTGTGTGGGTGTGGGAGGGGTCCAATATAGCTCATCAGGTATAGGCATGTGTGTAGGAGCCTAACTACCTAAGCTTGACCCCAGATGTTGCAAGGTAGGAGAGAACGAATTCCCAAGAGCTGTCCTCTGATCTCTACACATGTGCAGTGGCACACACGAACCTGCAAGTAGGCACTAGCCTGTATATAAATACATGAACTCTTAAGGGAACAGGGCCGGGTATTTATTTAGCTTGGTCGTAGAGAAGTTGCCCAGTGGGCTCAGCCTCCAAGACTGAGAAGAGTGACAGTTGCTTTTGAGTGTGGAGAGTGCAATGGTCTTCAAGGTGCTTTAGAACAAAGTCCCATCTGTATGAACTCTGAAGTAGAATTCATAGATAGGAAGGAAGGAAGGCAGCACAGTAGCACGCACTTAATCCCAGCACTCAGGAGGCGGAGGGAGGCAGGTCTCTATCAGCTTAAGGCCAACCTGGTCTGTAGAGTGAATTCCAGGACAACCAGGGCTGCATAGACCTTGTCGCAAAAATAAATGGATGGATAGATGATAGATTAGATAGATAGATAGATAGATAGATAGATAGATAGATAGATGGATGGATGGATGGATGGATGGATGGATGGATGGATGGATGATGGGTGGGTGGGTAGGTGGGTAGATGGGTGGGTGGGTGGATGGATGGATGGATAGATAGATAGATAGATAAATAGAGATAAATAAATGCATTTAATATGAGTTTAAGTAGGACAGTAAACTTAATATTTGAAACTACTACATGTTTAGGGAATGTATTTGGGTAGTTAGTAAGTCATAAGAGTACACATGGAAAATACTCTATCTCAAAGGGAGCTCCCAAGGGAACTTTTTTGACTAATGTGGTTGTATTTTAAAACAATGATAGCTATTGTGAATCTTTGAGTATCTTTTTCAATTTCAGGATACAAAACAAAAGAATAAACAAAACAGCGAGTATGCTTTGTCCATGTGTATTCTGGGGCTGAGGTGTAGCTGAGTGATGGAGCGTGTGTTTAGCCTGCAGAACTTCTTAAATTCAGACCCTGAACCATCACGTTTTTAAAAAAAATCCTATTACTTGAGGTAAAGGGTGTGGGGCAGGGGCTAGAAAGAGCATCATGAGAAGAGAGATCTCAAGGTAGGGAGAGGAAGAGAGGGCAATGGACCATATGTCATGTGACATGACAGGAGAGTGCAGTGGCAGGGGGAACCAACAAGCAGGGTCACAGGAGAAAATGCTACCATGAAACCCATTATTTTTTAGGCTGATTTTTTTTTTCAGCTAATAAAAAGTCAATAAAGTACAAAGTGGAAAAATAAATGTAAAAGGCATATTTTACACTGTCAGTGCTGCTTAAAAAGCTACTTTCTCTCCTCTGTTTTCTTCCTGTGCCTTGACCATGGTCAGCGGATGACCTCAGTGCCAATGAGCAGCTGGTGGGCCCACACGCGTCGGGTGTGAACTCCATCCTGCCCAAGGAGCACGGCAGTCAGTTTTTCTACCTGCCCATCATAAAGCACAGAGATGATGAGGTAATTTACCACCCCCATCCCCCGCCCCCGGCTCTCTCAGGGTCTTCACATGAGCACAGGAGCCCCATCAGCTAGATAAACAGCTGTGGTCAGCTCTAGGGACATTGGACAAATGTCACCATTCCAAATAGGCAAAGGAAGAAATCTGTTTGACAACAGCAAGTAGGGTTGATTTTCTTTCTCTGGGATGTCTCGTAAACTGCTCCACCTGAGGAGGCTTACTTCTGTCCCCCAACTTTCTGCTACTCCCAGGTTTCAGCCACAGCCTCCTGGGACTCCTCTGTGCACGACTCTCTTCACCTGAATCGGGTCACACCACAGAACGAGAGGGTCTACCTGATTGTGAAGACCACCGTTCAGCTCAGCCACCCGGCCGCCATGGAGTTAGTGTTGCGGAAGCGGATTGCAGCCAATATTTATAATAAGCAGGTAGTGATGGGGATGACCCACCATAGAGCATCCAAGAGCCTGATTGTCTCCTCTGTGTCACGCCATGTTTTGTAACCCTGGTAGACAGCAGTGATAGAACCCACGACCATAGTGGCCAGATGCAGACAGCAGAAGGAAACTCTAGGCCCAGACTCTAACCTTATCACAATCACTGGCTAAGATATCCATGGTCTTTGGGGCTGGAGGCACGTACGGCTCAGCAGTTAAGAGCACACAATGCCCATGTTGAGAATTTGCTTCCCAGCACCCGTGTCAGGTGACTTACATTGGACCGTAACTCCAGCTCCAGGGGATGTGACCCCCTCTTCTGTCCTCCTCAGGTACCCCTACACACATGCATGCGCATACCCACACACAAGCAGATACACAAATAAGATGGACCTTTTCTTTAAGAAGAAGTACAGTATCTGCAGGCAGCAGCTGTTGCTAACTGTCCGGGTAGCAGCTGATACGGGAGGCTGTCATGTCAGTGACAAGGCAGACTCCTATTGCTTTGCCAAACTCCCTGGCAGAGGCTCTGTCTGAAAAACTGACCTCCCTGTGTTCTTCAGGCTGTCCTGGAACAGCTGGCTAAACCCTGGAGGGATGAGGGGGGTTAGCTGGGGATGTGCCAGGCCTCTGCCTGTCTGACCCCCAAATCATGGTTGCACTTCTGCTTCCCACGGTCTCCCTGGGTAGCCTTGGCTGGAGCTCCCTATACAACCCAGGCTCACAGAGGTGAAGCCTTGAGCTCACAGACATGCCCCTGAGTGCTGGGATTAAAGGTGTGATCCCCGCCCCAAGCTGGCTATACAAGATGTCTTATAAGAGAGTTTTATCACTTTTATATATTTGTTGGCGCTTGTGTGCTGTGAGGTGTGTGTGGAGGTCAGAGGACTGCTCATAGGAGTCAGTACGCTCCCCCCCCCCCCACAGTGTGGGTCCTGGGGATCAAACTCCAGTCACCAGGCAGGAAGCTCATGCCTCTATTCACACAGCCATCTTGCCAACCAGAGTCGGATTTCTAGGTTTAATGTTTGCTTTAGGTTTTTCAGGTTTTTGTTTATTTGTTTTCTTGTCTTTTTCTTTTTCTTTCCTTACTTTATTTAGTGAGTTACTTGAGACCACATCGCATTCAGTAGCCCACACTGGCCTCAAAACATTACATTCACTGTGTGACCCAGATGAGCTTTGAAACTGAAAAAGCATCCTCCTGCCTCAGCCTCTCACAGACTGGGATTTTTAGGTGTGAGCCACCATGCCCAGCTTTTTCGAAGTTCAGGGGTTTTGTTTTTCATTGTGTGTGTGTGTGTGTGTTTTGTTGAAAACGTCTATTTTATTTTGAATAAGGTATAATACTTTTCCAGTTTGCAGAATATGAAGCCTTTGTCTGAGGTCTGTCATACAGCTTAACCCAGCTTGCCTTTCCTTTTCTACCAGAGTTTCACCCAGAGTTTGAAGAGACGGATATCACTAATCAATATATGTTACTCCTGCGGCGTGACCTATGAGATCGTATCCAATATCCCAAAGGTAATGCCTGCTGCTGCTTCAGATGCCAGTGTGTGAGTGTAAGGGACGTGCTGAGCGTTGGCTCTCGGTGCTTTGAAAGTGTGGAAACACCATTCACAGAAAAACAGTCGCCTCCTTTCTGTGCCTAGGCGACTGAGGAGATTGAGGACCGGGAAACCCTGGCCCTCCTGGCGGCGCGGAGTGAGAACGAGGGTACTTTGGATGGCGAGACGTACATTGAGAAGTACACGCGGGGTGTGCTGCAGGTCGAGAACATCCTGAGTCTAGAGCGGCTCCGGCAGGTGAGGAGTTGACCTCTCAGAGTTCCTCAGACGAGGAGTGCTTCATAGCCATTTCCTTAATGAAAGGACTCTGACGTGTGTGTTTGTGTGTGTGTGTGTGTGTGTGTGTGTGTGTGTGTGTGTGTGTGCGCGTGTGTGTGCGTGCTGTGCGTATATGTATGTTGTGTGTGTTTGTGTGATGTGTGTTGTGTGTGTGATGTGATATGTGTTATATATGTGTGTTGAATATATGTATGTGTGTTTTTATGTTTGTGTATGTGGTGTGCTGTGTGTTGTATATGTGTGTTGAATGTGTGTGTATCTGTGTGTATTATATGCATATTATGTGTGCTGTGAGGTGGGTATGGGTATGTGATGTATGGCATATGTGTTTGTTTGTTTTGATAAAGGATCTTGTCCCGGAGACCTGCCTGTATTAGGACTATGTACACTAGTTTGGTCCTCAACATCTAGCTATCCTCCTGCCTCTGCTCTCAAGTAGTAGATTATACATATGTGCTACCACACTAAGCCCCCAAGCACTATGTTCAAATGTTGAAAGTACATTCATTATATGGCTTAATGGTCACGATTACCCTGGGTTTAAGTTCTATTATAACTCCTTTTTCCAAAGAGAAAATTGAGGCCAGGAGAAATTACCCAGCAAGTATTGCCCAAGTAGATGGACTCCAAAGTCCTATGTTGAACCACATTTTGTCACTATATTCCTAATATTTAGACATCTAAGTCGCCAGAGTAATGTGTGATTTAAAGTAATGCATCAGAGTCGGTAGAGTCCGGGCTTACCCGGCATGCCTGAGAGTCGGGTCTGAACTGGGCATGGTGGGCATGCACACTTGGAATCTCAGCATTTCCGCGGTGGAGGCAGGAGGCTCATACGTTCAGTCGACTTTGGCTACATGAGTCCAAGCCTGGCCTAGGCTACATGAGATCCTCCATATCAGAAAATATAATAAATAATAAAATATAAAATACTGTGCCAGGCAGCGGAGCTGACACAGATGTGTAATGTCTGCTCATTTCTTTGGAACCAGAGCTGACCTAACAGCGCTGGGTGACTAGAGAGGTGCGGTTGGTGTTTTTCTTTTTTGGTTTTTTTGAGACAGGGTTTCTCTGTGTAGCCCTGACTGTTCTGGAACTCACTCTGTGGTCCAGGCTGGCCTCAAACTCAGAAATCCGCCGGCCTCTGCTTCCCAAGTGCTGGGATTAAAGGTGTGCACCATGACCACCTGGCTTTTCTTTTCTTTTTTTTTTTTAAGATTGATTTATTTAAGTGAGTACCCGGTAGCTGTCTTCAGACACACTAGAAGAGGGAATTGGATCTCATTACAGACAGTTGTGAGTCACCACGTGGTTTCTGGCATTTGAACACAGGACCTCTGGAAGAGCAGTCAGTGTTCTTAACCTCTGAGCCATTTCTCCCTACCCTCTGTTGGTGTTTTTCTAACCAGCCTCCTTTTAGTGTAGAACATACTGAAATCAAGACACTAGAAAAACCCAACAGCATCGCCTCTTAGGCTGCCTTTGCTATGTCTTTCTGCACACGTGCATCAATTCATGGCATGTCTTCTACTCAGCAGCTTTCCTGGTTTATGTTTTGAATTTTAATGTATTTGAAAGATTGGGTTTCTTTTTTCTTTTCTTTGTTTGTTTGTTTGTTTGTTTGTTTTTAAACACTTGTGGTCACGGTACCAGTCTTTCGAATATTGGTTTTGTGTGTGTACAGTTGAAGTGGTTTTTACATTTATGTTTTCTGGGTCTTCTAAAATAAACACACGTCCTATGTGTAGCCATACGAGACGGCCGTAGCTGTTCCCTTTGCATTGCTGTGTGTTTGCAGGCTGTCACGGTGAAGGAAGCGCTCTCCACCAAAACAAGGCACTTCAGAAGAAGCCTCAGTACGCCAAATGTTCACAACGTGAGTGCCTGGCGGGCCCTGCTACTTGTGTGATGTGCTCTAAGATTTGGGGGTGGAGAATCTGAGACCACAGGAGGTTGGAGCTTACAAGTGGGAACAGGGCACACAGTACTAGAGCGGGCACCCAAGAGGGCACAGCCTCCTCCAGCAGCAGGGAGGCAAGAGCAGATTAGTGTAAAGACCACTTCCCAGCAGTGCCTTCCTGGGCACAGCAGGTGAAGGACACCCTGGGACAGACTCCTTCCCTTCATCCTGTGAAGACCTGCCAGAAGGTGATGTGAAACCCAGCACTCCCTACCCTGCATGCTACCCCGGAACACGATGCAACCATTAGAGGCAGATAGGAAGAGGCTGGACCAGTGGTTCTCAGCCTTCCTAATGCTGCAACTCATTAATACAGTTCCTCAGGGTGTGCTGACCCCAACCACAAATTTATTCTGTTGCTACTTCATACTTCATACCAGTAATTTTGCTTCTGTCATGAATCATAAGGTAAATATCTGGTATGCAGGACATCTGATATGCAGCCCCTGTGAAAGGGTTCTTCAACCTCAAAGGGGTTATACACACCAAACCAAAGAAAATACCAAGGCCCAGCAGCCACAGGTTGAGAGCTGCTATTGGGTCAGTGTGTAAAGTGCTTACCGCACAAGCCTGAGGGCCTGCGTTCAGGTCTCTAGCATCCGTATAGCAGCCTGACATGGTGGTGTGCTCTTGTAAACCCAGTAACCGGGGTGCAGAGACAGATCTCTGAGGTGTGCGGGCCAGCCAGACTAGGCACAGTGGCAAGTTGGGAGTTCAAAGACCCTGTCTCATAAAAGTAAGGTGGAAAACAAAAGAAGACAGCGCCAGAGGAAGTCAAACAAACTCCACCACCCTCCACATGGGTGAGCATAGACAGGTACACATGCACGCGCACATGTCCACATGCTACACTACACTTACATACATGAAATAGGTAATGAGAGACTCATGAATTATAAACTGAAAGCCTTCTCCTACGCAGAGGGCGTAGGTCAGTGGTAGAACACTTGCCCACCCTCAATCCACGGGACTACAAGGGAAGAGGAGATACCTGCACGCTCACATGTGCAAACACACACACACACACACACGATTTCACCTTTTTGGGTGTTTTGTTTTGTTTTGAAATAGAGTCCCATTATGTCGCCCTGGATAGGCTCAAACTCAGAGATCACCAGCCTTTACCACCTTAGTCCTAGAACTAGGGTATGCACCCCCATGCCTAGTTAATTGAAATTGTTTTAAAAGACACTCTTCTAATTAAACTTATCAAGAAAGAGCTCATAATATGTCTTAAAACGTATATAGAACTAACTGATAATAAAAATATATATGACCAATAGTTGCAGAATATAAAGTAGTATTTAAATGGAAATCATTAGCCCTAAAATGCCTACTTTACAACGTCCCAGTGAGAATTCTAGACAGTACAAGAAATGAAAGAGCAAGCGTTTTATTAAGAAATGTAAGCGCAGGAGAGATGGTTCCCCAGTTAAGAGCACTGGCTGCACTTCCAGAGGACCTGGGACCAATTCCCAGCACCCGCATGGCAGCTCCCACTGTCTGTAACTCCGCTTTCAGGGGGGCTGGTGCCTTCTCAGAGACATACCTGCACCAATGTGCATAAAATAAAAATAAAAATAAAAATAAAATAAATAAATCATAAAAAAAACTTGTAAGATGTAAAAACTTATAAGATGTAAAAAGACTTGTAAGATGGCTCAGCAGGGAAAAGCACTTGCTGACTGACAACCTGAGATCAATTCCTGGGACTCACATGGTAGAAAGAAAACACCAACTCCTACAAGTTGTCTTCTGCCCTCCCCAACCCCCCCCACACACACACGTGCGCGCACATGCACAGACTCATACACAGTGATACACAGGCATACACAGTGAAAATGTTCAGAAATGTATATAACTTATATTAAGAAGAAGAGTTTAAAAACAGATCTGGCTACAGTGGTACACACTGTAATCACAGCACTCAGTAAGCCAAGTTAGGCCAGCCAGGGCTGTGTAGAAGTCTAAAATAAAAAAGGAGGAAGTATCTTGATCAATGGTAGGACATTTATTTGATGTATATGTGTCTCTGAACCAAAATAAATAAAAAACACTGTAAAGCTATTGCTTTTAAGGGTTGAGTATGTATCAGATCAAGGCTGTAGCTTTAGATTATAATATTCAAATAGAATACATCTCCCACCAAAAAAGAAATACTAGCCAGGCAGTGGTGGTACACGCCTGTAATCCCAGCACTCTGGGAGGCAGAGGCAGGCGGATTTCTGAGTTTGAGGCCAGCCTGGTCTACAGAGTGAGTTCCAGGACAGCCAGGTCTATACAGAGAAACCCTGTCTCAAAAAAAAAGAAAAGAAAAAAAGAAAAAAAAAAAAGGTGGGTGGTGGTGGCGCACACTTTCAATTCCAGCACTTAGGAAGCAGAGGCAGGCAGCCTGGTCTACAGAGCAAGTTCCAGGAGAGTCAGGGCTACACAGAGAAACCCTGTCTCAAAAAACAAACAACAAACAAAAGAAAAAGAAAGGAATTTTTAAGCCAAGTGGTGTGATACACACCTCTAATCCCAGCACTTGGGAAGTAGAGGCAGGTGGATCTCTCTGAGTTTGAAGCCAGCCTGGTCTACAGAGAAAGTTGCAGGACAGCCAGAGCTACACAGAGAAACTCTGTCTTGAGAAAGACCAAAAAGAAAAAAAAGAAAGGAAAGGGAAAAAGAAAGAAAAGAAATACAAATGAGATTCAGTTAAGCAATGTCCCAAATGTGGAAAACTTTACAGGAAAAATGTCGCCAGAGAAAAGCAACTAACATAGAGTCTAGGAAATGAACTTTAAAAAGCAAAAATGGGGCTGGAGAGATAGCTCAGTGGTTAAGAGCACTGACTGCTCTTCAGAGGTTCTGTGTTCAATTTCCAGCAACCATATGGTGGCTCACAACCATCTGTAATGGGATCCAATGCCCTCTTCTGGTGCTGTCTGAAGACAGCTACAGTGTACTCATATACATAAAATAATTCTTAAAAAAAAAAAAGCACAAACAATCAAAAGTATATATTTTTTAAGGTCGTCCTAGACTCTTACCATGGTTTTTAAGGCAGGAGGATAGTATCTTGAGGCCAGCCTGGTCTACCTTAGTGCTGTCCCATAAAACAAAACAGAACAGAAAAAGAGAATAATTATCCTGAGCCCAGGGCATAAGGACGCAGCCGCAGTGGACAGAGGTGGCAGAGGATCTGTCTCAGCATGCTGTCTTTGGGTTCCTAGTCAGTCTCACCAAGTAACCAAGAGAGGATGACCTCAAAGTCATAATCCTCTTGCCTCAGCCTCCCTAAGAACTATGATCACAGGTGTGTACCACCACACCTATTTCGTCATGGTCTGTAACTGAGTTAGAAGCAGGATAAAATGATGGCTCAGCAGATAAGGGCCCTTGCCTCCAAGCCCTGTGACCCGAGATCAGTCCCACGACCCAGGGCTGGAAGGAGAAAACTCATTCCTGAAATATCTCCTCTGACTTATGCATGCATGTCATGGTACACACACACACACACACACAGAGAGAGAGAGAGAGAGAGAGAGAGAGAGAGAGAGAGAGAGAGAGAGAGAGAGATGAAAAATAAAAAATCATTTTAAAATACTAGAAGCAGCCTCAATAGCCATCAATAGAAAAATGGAACCAGAGTCATTACGCTATAAAACACCATGAACAGTATAAAATATACAAAGTATAAAATATGCAAGTTAGCAGTATTTATTATTTAGCACGTATATCCTCATGTTGTTATAGAGATATTCGTGAAAGTGATAAGCCTGGTTCGAGAGTAATCATGGTGCCTGGTGAGACAAAGTAGGAGCAAGGGAAGGCGGTCTCCAGGCTCCTATCTGTGCCAATATATTTATAAAATAAAATGAAAATTAATAGGCATACGTGGTGCATGCCTGTAACCCCAGCACTTAGGAGGCAGAGGCAGGAAGACTACAAGTCCGAGGCTAGCCTAGGCCAAGGTGAAACCCTGTCTCAAAAGAACCAGATGATCGTTAAATACGTGAGTCACGTTGGTGAAATGTTCCTCTCTCACAGGTCTCCTCTAGCCGGCCAGATCTCTCTGGCTTCGATGAAGATGATAAGGTATGTATTTATCAACACCTAAGTCCTCCGGAAGATATTGTGTGCTCAGAGGTGTGTGTGTGTGTGCTTTCCTGCAGTGCCCACAGAGGGCAGAAGAGGACTTTGTACCCCCCCCCCCTTGTCAGTCCCCAGAGTTGGGGTGACAGATGGTTGAGAGTCTATTTGAGGGTACAGGGAGCCGATCACAGTTCCTGCGATTAACCAATGAGCCATCCCTCCAACCCCTTTGCTTAACAATTTTTTTTGACATGCTTGGAGAAACTTGAACTTTAGTCCTTAAAGGCAGCAACTCCTAAGAAGGCGAGTGAGTTCCTACGAGAGTTTCACATTAGAGCTTGCGTCTGTGGCTAGTCATAGTTCATGATCTCAGGCGTATGTCACATAAGCATACCATCCACCTAGCTTGCCGTAGACAGCCCCAGCTGGTGCTGCTGTCCACACAGGACTGTAACTAGAAAGGTCCTCTTCATTGAAAGTGTTTTCGTCTGGTCTTAAGTTAACCAATCACTGCATTGTGTGAGATTAATGCAAGCAACTGCCCTAGGTAGAGAGGGAGGGAGGGAGGGAGGAAGGTGGACAGGAATATGTGGGAAGTCAAAGGTGGTCTCCCAGAGGGCATGGCTGCTGGCCCTCTAATCCCGGCCCTGCAGGCGGGGCAGAGGCGGGCAGATCTCTGTGGGTTTGAGGTCACCCAGGACTACATAATGAGAACCTATCTCCTAAAAACAAAACAAAACGAAATGTCATTACTGTGTAAAATTTTATTAAATCTTAAAATGGAATAAAATGCTAACATTTGTTCACTCTAGTTTTAGTCATGTTTGTTGTAGTCACATATAATCAGCATTATATACTTTTGACATGTTTTGCAATAAAAGTAGTTTTTTATGTATATTATTTTTGAGACAGGCTTTCTTTTTTGCTTTTGGTTTTGTTGTTAATTTTTAAAGATTTATTTATTTATTTATTTTATGCATGTGAGTACACTGTAGCTGTCTTCAGACACCCAGCAGAGGGCGTCAGATCCTGTTACAGATGGTTATAAGCCACCATGTGGTTGCTGGGAATTGAACTTGGAACCTCTGGAAGAGCAGTCAGTGCTCTTAACCACTGAGCCATCACCAACCCTCAATAAAAGTAGTTTTAAGGGGGGGCAGATATACCACTTTAAAAAAATTACAGGGAGGGGGCAGTGAGCAGGTGTAAAGTGAATAAGTAAAAATAAATATATATTATATGTTAATATATTTAGTAATATATTTAATATATTTATATTCTATATAAATATATTTATTTTTATATATGCAAGAGTTGGGTACAGTGTACATGCCTTTAATCCCAGCACTTGGGAGGCAAAGGCATATGAATCTCTGAGTTTGAGGCCAGAAAGGACTACACAGCCAGACTCCCTCTCAAAAAAGGAGAAGGAGAGAAGGGTGGGGGAAGCGAGAAGAAACTGAAATCCAGGCTTCTAGTCACACAATTTTAGAGTGACTTCATCGAAGTTGACCTATATTTTTACTTTGCAGGGCTGGCCCGAGAACCAGTTAGACATGTCTGACTACAGCTCCAGTTACCAAGACGTCGCCTGCTATGGGACTTTACCCAGGGACTCGCCTCGAAGGAGCAAGGAAGGTAGTGGTATCAAGATTGCTTCTGATGGTATTCCCGACCGTGAAGCCAAATTCCACTCACTCAGATGCTCAAAAACCGTCTTTAACCAGAATACCCCATGTTCGTTTACTGAATTTCTTTTTGCTGTGTGTCCAACATATAAAAATAATAGTTGCGCGTGTGCATATGTGGCGCTAGAGACCAAAGTGAGAGCCTTGGGCACTCTCAGCACGCTCTCTGCGGCTGAGTTCTCTCCAGCCGAAAAGAATGTTCTCTGTGTGGGATTTGAAATTCCCCAGCTCACTGTTCAGTTCATCGTGTTCTGACCTTGTTTTGAGACATACGTGATTCTCATTCAGGGTGTTTGTTTGTTTGGTTTTGGTTTTTAAGATTTATTATTTTTATTTAATTATTTAATATGAGTACACCTGCTGTCTTCAGACACACCAGAAGAGGGCATCAAATCCCCATTACAGATGGTTGTGAGTCACCATGTAGTTGCTGGGAATTGATGTCAGGACCTTCGGAAGAGCAGTCAGTGCACTTAACTACTGACCATCTCTCCAGCACCTCATTCAGTGTTCTTAACCAAAAGAGTATTTACCTATCTCATCTTTTATATACTCATGTTAAGGAAGCCTGACCCCAACACCTATCCCAGCCTCATAAATGAAGGCAGAAACGAATTGGGTCAGTGGCAACATTATTATGTAAACACACAGTCTCCCTGTGCAATAAAGAGACCCACAATCAATAGAAACGAGAATCAATGATTAACTTCTGTCTTATACTTCACGAAGAATCAAGAATCAGCAGGAATTGAAAAGAGAACAGGAAGCAGAAGTCAAACAATGCATGAGATCAGTATAGTCTTACATAGCCACGTATCCCAAGAAAAAGGTACGTAAGTGAATGGATAGAATATTCATTCACTGAATATACCTAATGAACATCTGTGTGCCTTTGAAATAGAACCTTGGTGGGTGGGCATGGTGGTGCATACCTTTAATCCTGACAGGCTGAGATCTCTCAGTTTGCGCTCAGCCTGGGCTACAGGACTACACAGAAAAGCCCTGTCTTGAAGGGATACACACACACACACACACACACATATATATACACATATACACATACATACATATATATACACACATATATAATATATATAGCAAATAATATATAGCAAATACAACATTCAGTGATAAATGTCAGAATATACACAAAGATTATAAAGATCTTAGGAAATGAGAGTTGGAAAGTCAGCTTGAGCTGGAATTAACAGGAGCTTAAGCTAGATCTTGCAAAGAGTTGAGGGGCTGGAGAGACGGCTTTGTGGTTAAGAGCACACGGACTCTCTCACAGAAGACCTAGGTTTCATTCCCAGCACCAACATGGCTCCTTAAACCCATTTAAAACTCCAACCCCAGGAGACCTGACACCTTTTCTGACCTCCCTGGACATCAGACATGCATGTCGTGCATGGACACACATGCAATAAAGCACCCATGTGCATAAAATAGATAACAATGTTTTTTAAAGGTTTTTATTGCTGATTATTTCACACTCAGCAGCCATTTAATTCTTCTTTGTGGCTATAGATTTCTTTATTGATTCTATTTTATTACTACATTTAATTCACTTATACTGCATAAGTGTGAGGGAGTTGGGGGTGCATGTCACAGCACACATGTTGAGGTTGCAGGACAGTTTGGGGAAGTTAACTCTCTCCACTATGTGGATTAAAATCCACTCAGGTTGTCGGGTTTGGTAGCAAGCACGCCTACCCGCTTAGCTGTCCTCTAGCCTGATGAATCCCTCTCCCGTCATCCATTGGAAGGCTGAACTAAATGTTCCCATCCTGGTTTTGCTGTTGTATCAAATAGCACCATGGCTGGGGGTGGGTACTCTCCATTGCTATGACAAACTACCTAAGAACAATTCCCGTAAGGAAGGTTTGTTTGGACTCACCATTTCAAAGGTTTTAATCAAGGGTCTGCTTGTTTCATGCTTTGGGGCAGAGGCGGAGCAGAGCACCAGAGTGGTCGGGATCTGTGATGGTAAATGCTTCAGACCTCAAGAAAGTAGGGAGAGGGGAGAATCCAGGGACAAACCACACCATTCAGAGGCCTGCTCCCTCCAGCTCAGCAGTCAGCTGTGAACTCATTCATGTCTGTGTGCATTGATGAGGCTAGCCCCCTCGAGATGCAATCAGTATAAATGGAACTGAGCTGGGGACCAACCCTAGGCAATGGCCTGGCTCCCCATGTGCCTGCGAACGTGCTCAGCTGTCTGAAAACCAATGCCCTCTTTGTATTCCTCAGGTTGTCCATCAGAGAATCCTCATGCCTTAACAGTCAGCCCTTTTAAAGCGTTCTCTCCTCAGCCACCAAAGTTCTTCAAACCCCTAATGCCTGTGAAAGAGGAACATAAGAAAAAGATGGCCCTTGAAGCAAGACCTCTCCTAAGCCAAGAGGTAAATGCTTGACTTCTCTCTACTGTGCGGGACTGATCTGGAATGGTGCAGTCTTCAGAGAGCAGTGGTTTGCAGTCACATGTTGGACGCTGCATGCGATCATGCATGCGTTACATCTTTGCTCTGTGAAGCCCCTTCTCAGAAGCCTTTCTCTCAAGCATGCAGGGCTGCAGCAGGAGGTTTTGATTATTATCAGCATGGTTGACTTCTCTGTAGCAATGCCATTTTGGTCTTTTTTATCTTTTGAGAGAGAGAGAAGGAGATGCCTGCTAGGCATTTTGAAACCGTTACAGGCCTTCGTGTATCCACTTATTGATAAAACTAACGATGTGCCTTGCCACAGAGTATGTGCCCTCCAGTCAGATTTTACCAATAGTTTAACTCTGACCCCTAACATTGGCTGCTGTGTCCTTCACATGTAATAAACATGTTGTTGTTGCTGTTTCTAACATGCATGTACTTGGTAGATATGTTGGCTGTGCCTGTCTCCTGTGTGTGATGCATCTGTGTGTCTTAACCTTTGCAGAGCATGTCTCCATCCCAGGCACCTAACCCTGGCTGCGTTGTGCCCTCAGGAAGCAGTGGCAGCCGCATGCCAATAGAGCCCAATAGCAGACCCGAGAGGAAGATTGTAAGTTCTGGAATGTTTCTATCATGTCACCTGGCGGTGGGTCGGACACCCTTTCCCAATCCGCCTTCCAAATGCCTTCAAAGAAATTAAGATGCGTGTTGAGTCCTGACTTTACAAACGAAATGTGGCTCTTGGTAATGCTGTTTTGCATGAATGTAACCTTGAACTGTGATTTTCCCCCCTAAGTGTTCTATTTCATTTAACTCATTTCCACATCATCATAAGTTTCATAGCTAGTGGGGGGAAGCACCTTTGATGGCTCTGGTCATTATAAAGAAAAAGCATAACAGCAAGACAGTTCAACTAATACCAAAATCTCTCTAATGTGTCTGTGCACATTGTCCAGATTCTGAAGTTAATCTACCTAGAGGAATTGCATTTACTTGGCGTAAGTAATCCTGCACTTAGTTGTGGGTGTGTTTGAAAGCTTTCTTGTGTTGCTGCTGCCAAGATATCTGTGTAGTCTGTAGCCGCTCTGCCCCATCATCCTCCCTCCTCACCGCCATCCCTCCGGCACCCGCAGCTTCTGTTGACCTACCTGACAAATACATTCCAACCCAGTTGTTCTTAGCCTGGCTTTTAGAGTGGCGAATCTGTGTTACTCAGCACAAGGAAGGTAGAACTCTGCCTGCAAAACCTTAGTCTCCAGCCTGGTTCCAAAGCTTCACGCTCCAAGTATGTTAGGAGGGGCGGCTCACACCTGAGATCGCAAGTTTAAGACCAGCCTGGGCTATTGAGTGAGCTGTCTCCAAATAAATGGATAAAGTAAAACAAAACATAAGAAACGCCATTTTTTCGAATACCATGGTCCCTGGTATTTTTCCTTTTAAGATATGCCTCAGTTTAAAACCAATTAAAAACAAAAAGCAAAAACCCTGTGGGTTTGGAAGCCTGGGGTCATGTGATGTGATGTTATTTCCCGGCTTCCACTCTGCTGTGGCCTCCTAGGCTTGAGCAGGGGCTGGGGAAGCCAGCCTGAGCAAGAGGAGGCTGTTTGATGTGCACTGCTGCCTATGACCCGCTGTTTTGAGCAGCGCTGGGCGTCTCATTCCCAGCCAAACAGCATCAGGCCCACTCACGGGGCCAGGCCCATTCACGGTGCATCAGTGTGAGACAGTTAGACACACTACACACTGTGCAGATCCTCACTGCATCGTCAGCTGGTGCTGCAGCGGGCGCTCATCTGCATTCAGAGCTGCAGTTAGATCGTAAAGCAGTGACTCTGCGTTCCTAAGAGGGGAGGAAGGAGAGGCATTGCCTTCCCTAGCCTCTCCTGTTCCTAAGTTCTGTTTGCCTACTCTAGCTTCTCAAGGAGAAGAGGGTATCAGGCCAGAGACTGCGCCTTCACCTGCATGGATGTTAAAAAGCCATCATCCCCACTGAACCTCACCACCCCTTCTCTGAGTGGAGAAAAATCACTAGGTGCACTAAAAGGGCCAGTGACTGTGCCTTTTACCACCCAGGTTGTCAGGATGTGTGTCTGAGAGAGTCAGTTGACTGACTGACATTGACTCTCGTCCCTGCGTTATAGAGACACAGAATTAAAACCATTTGTTTTGCTCCAGGACCCTCCAGAGGCTGCCAGGTGCCCCTCCTAGTGCTATCCAGCACGCAGATGTGCAGTTCTCGCAGATTGCCCCATGGTTATTCTCCTGCCTTGCCTTTAAAGAGCTTAAAACAAACCAGGGCAGAGTGACCCAAGACATTTCAAGCAGCGCTTGAGCTCTGCATGGCCATGTTCAGATGCTGCGCGGGGTTGAGCGGTATCTTTTTGTTGCAGGAACCTGACTTGAGAAAGCTGCCAGTGCTGGCCTTAGAGGCACGACTACTGTGTATGCCTCCTGAGCATGCGCACTGCGTCTGGGGTGGGGCCCCGTCGAGCTAGTTCTGTTTGGTGGTTTTCCTGGATGTTTTGGTACACTAAGAGGCTTGCTTGTTTGAGCTGGGTTTTTTACTTTCTTGGGGAAGCTTTCATTTTGTTTCCTCTCTCATAAATTGACATAAGCTATTCCCTTCCTTTTTGGTGTTGTTGGTTTTTTGTTCCTTTGTTTTTTGAGACAGGGTCTCACTGTGGAACCTAGGATGGCCTTTAACTTAAAATCCTCCTGCCTCCTCTAGCTTCTCAAGGAGAAGAGGGTATCAGGCCAGAGACTGCGCCTTCACCTGCATGGATGTTAAAAAGCCATCATCCCCACTGAACCTCACCACCCCTTCTCTGAGTGGAGAAAAATCACTAGGTGCACTAAAGTACGGGATGGCAGGCTTATGCCACCAAACTTGGCTATATCTGACTCTTGTAGCTTAGATGTCTGATCACTTAAAAAGGTATACAGGTATAAAGATTAAAAAAAAAACAAACAGCATTTTTTTTCAGTCTTTTATTTTTATCCCATGTCATGGTGCAGGATATTGGACCCAGGGCTTGCGCCAGGCAAACTCTCTGTCCCTGAACCATATCCTTTGACCTTTATTTTATTTTATTTTGAAACAAATTCTTGCTAAGTTTCCCAGGCTGTCTCACTGTGTAGCCCAGACAGGCCCCAGATTTGCAATTCTCTTGCCTCAGTCTCCCAAGTAGCTGGGGTATCACACGGCACCACTACGAGCAGCTTTGAGCTTGTCTTTACTTAAGTCCTGAGGTCTAAGGAATAGGAACAAGAAAGTCAACACACACCTCCACTCCCAACCCCCCCACCCTCCTCGTATCCACAATCCCGGTCTCAGGTCTTACGCAAGCAACAAGGTTTTCTCCTCTCATTTCACTGAAGAAATAAAGGTCTGGGATGATTGAGCAGTTTGCCCCAAGTTCTAGTTACTGGAAGCGTAAGACAGAGGTCCACCTCCTGAGTGCAGGACCGAGCTCAGCCTCAGAGCCCCGGGACAGTGCCTAGAACTGCTAGGAGCCATTTCTGGCAGCCCTCTACAGCAGACTGTAGTGGCCGCAGAGATTAGATTCACTGTGTGACGCTTCCTACCAAGAGTCACTGATTTAAGAATGGACTCTAGTCCCTCTCTTAAAAGTCAAGACTGTTTTGTCTATGGATAAATATCACCATAAGTTGAACAGGGAGGTGGGGGGTGGGGGGTTGGGGGTGGTGGTGCGGGGAGATAAACTCAAAGATGAGGGCTACAGAGAAGCCGAGAGTTTGACCCCCCCATGTTCCACCTTTGGGTTGGGTTGTACCTTCCATCTGTAGGAAGGTACTCAGTTCAGTGTCCTTTAAGATTTGGTGTTTAATGACCACACTTTGCTATATTCTAACTAAAGTCCCCCATGTGCACTGTGAGCCAGAACCCTTTTTGTTGTTGTTGTTGTTGTTGTTGTTGTTGTTGTTGTTGTTGTTAGAAAACATTGACTACTGATTAAGGATTTTGCTTTTCTTTTCCGGCATAAGTTGTCCTTATCCCATTAGCCTATTTCCTGTTTGAACTTCATCTCCTAGAGTTGATGTGTCCTTCAGGTTTCCCCAGGTCATTCTCAACCTTTAGAAATCATTTTTATCTTCCCAAGTTTGCTACAGTTCTACCCATTTCTACACATTAAACTAATGGTTGCTTATGTCACCTGGCAAGAAATATTTAGAAAGATGAAAGCCTCCCCCCTCTAATCCTCATTTGCAAAATTGCTTTTCCTTGCACAACAGATTTTTTTTTTTTTTAGTGGCCAATTATATTGGGTACTCTTGGGGCTTGGAAAATTGCATTTTTTTAAGCATAAATTAAAAAATACTGAATAGTAAAACTTGAAATTCAAGTTTCAGTCTAAATATAATGAATACAAAATCTAAAAATACAGGAAAAGGTGGGTGATGAGATGATCTGTCCAGCCTCTGTTTTTTATCAACTTCACAGCCCAGAGGAAGGACATGCCAACCCAAATACCTGGCTTTTTTGTTTTTGTTTGTTTTGCTTTGCTTTTTTGTTTTGTTTTGTTTTCTTCATAATGCTAGTATGCAAACTCAGTGCCTCGCATGTGCCGACGAGCCCTTTACCAAGAGAGCTACACCCCTCCCAGCCTGTACTGGGCACTTTTCTGTTACATAATGAAGAACCAGGGCCAAGGCAGCTTATAAAAGAAAGCGTTTACTTGGGCTTACGGTTTTACAGAGTCAGGATCCACACGGGCAACATAAAGACAAGACATGCGGCAGGAGGAGCTACATCCCAGACCCCAAGCGTGAGGTAGAGAGAACTAGCTTCTAATGTCACGAGTCTTTTCAAACCTCAGAGCTGGCCCCCAGTGACACACCTCTTCCACAAAACCACACCCCAGTCCTTCCCACACAGTTTCACCAACTGAGGACCAAACATTCAGCCTGATGAGTCTGTGGGGCCTGTTGTCATTCAAACTAAAGCACAGCTGTTTTCAAACTACAAACTCAAACTCTAACCACCATTCTTTTTTTTTAATAAACATGTTACATTGATTTAGTTGTGTGTGCATGCGTATGTGTGGAAATGAGAGGACAACCTGCAGGAATTAGTTCTCTTTTCATCTTGTGTGTCCCAGGGATTGAACTTAGGACCTCAGCCTTGACAGCAAGCACCTGTACCCACTGAGCCCTGTCACTGGCCCTACTTAGATAGGGAAGGAGGGAAGGAGGGAGGAAGGAAGGAAAGAAGGAAGAAGATACCTAATTTTAAAAGCATCTAACAATTGGAATACAAGGGCAGTAGCTGAGTCTGATGGCACACACCTTTAATCTCTTCCTTGGGGAAGTAGAGTCAAGCTGATCTCCGTGAGTTCAGGACCAGCCTGGTCTAAGTAGCAACTTCCAATCCAGCCAGGGCTGGACAGTCAAATTTGTCTCAAAAGAAAAGAAACAAAAATACAAAGGCAAAATGAGTATCCCTTTGTCAAAAATTTTGTTTTGTTAATTTTAAAAACTTTATCATTTGATATTTGATACTTATCTTTAAGATTGGTAATTTCTTCAAGTAATTTATATTCACTTTTCCTCTCTTCGGAAGAGTGCTAAAATTAAACCGAGGGCCTGCCATCCCCTAAGCATGAGTCCCTGAATACACTTCCTGTTAAATGCTTTACGCATTAAAAATGTATTTTTAAGGTGAAGCAGCAATAGAGAGTATTAATTTTTTTTTTAAGCCAGAGTTTCATGTGGCTCAGGCTGGCCTCGAACTCACTATGTAGCCCAGGCTGATTTCAGACTCAGTATATAGCTGCGGACGACCTTTCACTTCTGACTGTCCAACCTCCAGACGTCTGAGTGCTTCGTAGGTGTGTGCCGCCAAGCCTGATTTATGCAATGCTGGAGATCTCATAGGATTAAGAGATACAAAAGGAAACATTACTATAAAATTCAAGTTGAAATTTATATTGATTTATGAATAGCCATCTGCCACATTTTTTGCTACCTCCCCCTTTTCTCATCTGAATAATAGCCCCACCCCCTACACATTCTTAATGAGGAAGGCGGCTGTTTGGGTTCCAGCTCTCTACAGTTATCTAGTTGTAAGGTTGCAGTGACATTTTGAGGAAGAGGGGGAAATAAAGCTATTTTTTGAGGTTTCTAAGTTAGAGTTCAGAACTGTCCTTACAAGGACTGGGAGGCGTACCTTGCTGGGGAAAACCACCTTCCTTATCGCTCAGCATCAACAGTCCCAACCCTCAGGACGCAGGACGAAGGTGGGTGTGCAGAAGGGGGCTTGTTGGCTAGTCCTTAAATAAAAGTCACGTCTTAAGTGACAAGATGGGCATGGTGACTCACACCTGTCCTCTTGGCCTTCAGGAGGCTCAGGCAGGAGGATTGCCATAGTTCCAAAGCTAGGATGGGTTACATAGTGATTTCTAGGTCAGCCTGGCCTCAAAGTAAGACCTGGTTTCAAAAAACTGAAGACAGAGAGACAGAGACAGACAGACAGAGAACATTTTAAAGTAAAAGTGATATCTGTTGAATTAGCTTATAAGTATTTTAAACATGTCAGTTATTTTTCTACTTCATATAAAAAAGCGCCAGGCCGGCAGGAAGGCTCAACAGGTGAGGCGCTTGCTGTCAAGCCTGGTGACGAGTTTGATCCCTGCGACTCGCTGTAGAAGAGAAAATCAACTTCCTCAATTTGTCCTTTGACCTCCATACATGTGCTGAGGCATGCCCAGGCAAACACACAAGCACAAACACACTCTCTAGATACATACATGCACAAATGCATAACTTAGTTAATAAGCAATGCCTTTTAAATATCTTTAGTGATATGTATAAAATACAGGGCTGGAGAGACAGTCCAGCAGTTAAGGGCACTTGTGGCCCCAAGTTCAGTTCCCACATGGCAGCTCACACCCATCCATGACCCCAGTTCCAGGGCAGTCAGTGTCTTCTTCCAGCCTCCTCGGGCAGCAAGCCACTCACACGGAATACAGACATACTTGCAGGCATGCGCGCACTCATTGAAGGTAAAATCAATAGATTTAAACAAACGGATTTTAGATATTTATAAAAAGAATTTTTGAAACCAAATAAACATATCCTTTGCTGGCAGAGGCTGAGTTGACACCGACTTTTGTATTTACACCAATCTTTGCCAAGTTCCCAGCTACTTATGCTGGAGAGCTCTCTTTATCTTCACTCTCTGTCTTCCTTGTGTTCCAGCCAAACCTCTATCTGCTTCTCATAGACCGAGGAGAACAGTAATTGTTGAGCTGTTAGCGTGTTTCAGTGTTCCGGTGGTATTCAGTGAAATACTGAGTGTGGGAGTTCTGGGCCTTTCACAGAAACAGTCGCAGATGACCTGAATATCTGCACTCTGCTTCCATGAGTTGAAGGTTGTCGGAGGAAACAAGAAGCACACTCCTCCGCCTCAGGCCATGCCTCTGCTTTCCCTGACTAAGGAGGACTTTTGCCCTTCAATCCAGTTCCTATTCTTTTTTTTTTTAAGATTATTTATTATTTGTAAGTATACTGTAGCTGTTTTCAGACACCAGAAGGAGGGCATCAGATCTCTTTTAAGGATGGCTATGAGCCACCATGTGGGTGCTGGGATTTGAACTCATGACCTTCAGAAGAGCAGTTGATGCTCTTACCCACTGAGCCATCTCTCCAGCCCCAGTTCCTATTCTTAAAGAGATGGATGGCCTTCAGATGAGTGTTGAGTGAGCCCAGAAGAAATAAACACATCCCTGCTAGGCAACAGTGAGTTCCTAGTCGCTGGTCTCTGAGAATACGACAACTTATTGCCAAAGATGACAAGAGTTGACCAGACTAAGAGAGGCTAGGTCTGGTAGTACATACCCATAATTCCCTGTTCTCAGAGGTAGAGGGAGGAGGGTCAGGCAGTCAAGGCCTGTCTGCCTAACGAATTCAAAGCCAGCCCTGAACCACATAAGACAAACAGAATGAAGGAAGGCGGGAAGGAAGGCCCATGAGCTTGGGAGTGTGTCTCAGTCAGAGCGGCATTGTAAGGAGCTAATGGCTGGTTCTGGCTTCCTTTCTGTAGGACTCGGAAGAGGAAGACAACGAGCTGGAGGCTCTCAGCAGGAAGCTGCATGCCCAGCCTTATGTACCCGTGGAGTTTGCTGACTTCAGTGTTTACAATGCCAGCTTGGAGAACAGGGAGTGGTCGTCTTCTAAAGCAGACCTGACAGACTCGAGAGCCTTGGAGAAAGCAGTGTCTCGTAGCCCTACCACCAGCAGCCTCACCAGTGGCTACTTCTCCCACAGTGCCTCCAATGCCACGCTCTCTGACATGGCAGTCCCTTCCAGCGACAGCTCAGACCAGCTAGCCATCACCACAAAGGAGGCGGAGTGCAGCGAGCGCCCGGGCCCATCACTCGCACCTGACGTCAGACCAGCTTCGAATCAAGAGCTCACAGAAGCAGAAAGAGGCTTGGCGAAGGAGAAGACAATCGCAGCGCCACTGGAGGAAAACAGTGCCTTACCCAAGGGGAGCCCATCACCCCAGCGCATCCCCGAGGAAAATCCCAGAATGCCATGCAGGACTGCCTCAGGTTCAGAACTGGATGCCGGCCCTAGCAAAGATGGCCACCAAGCTAGAGAATTCTGCCCAGGAGAGGTGACGATAGAACACACTACAAACATTTTAGAGGACCATTCCTTCACAGAGTTCATGGGTGTGTCTGACGGCAAAGACTTTGATGGTTTGGAGGATTGTTCTGTAGAAGAACCCTCCTGTAGGAGGGATCTAACAAATGAAACAGACCACAAAGGTGTCCCAGAAGGACCTCCAGATGTTGACCAGCTGCATAGCGAGATGGAGACCGACCAGGTAATCTCTCCAGAGGCAGCCATTTTTGTTCCACGCTCTCTTTGAACACAGCTTGCCTGTCGGACACCAGCCCCCCCCCCCCCCCGGGAGCTTCTCACCACAGTGAGCTTTGCAGGGGAGCTTCTTCTGACGTTTGCAGTTAGCAGACCGGGTCCGCTGCAGAGTAAGCTCGGTGGCCCTGCTCACCTGCTGTGGGAGAACCCCTCTGCTCTGGGGGTCACGGCAGATGCCAGATGCAGCAGTTGTTGGCTTTTGTTGTTGCTGCTGCTTCCCTTGGACAATGGGTTGGTTGACAGATGAGTCTGTGTCAGACTCCAGTGGATGGGGAGCGGTTTGTTCTCTCCAGGGTCTGATTTTTGGCTCACTCGAAGCAGTCTTGTGTAGCATCTACCATATTTCGTCAAACCTGGGATTCCTTTGCTCATCATAGGGTCCACTGGTTTTGTATCACAAGGACCTGAGTTCAGGTCTACAGCACCCACCACGGAAAAGCCATGCTTAGTAGTTTGCCTCTGGAGCTCCAGTTCTTGTGGAGGAGGTGGAGGTGGACCAGTGAGGCAGATCGCGGGGGTTTAGTGGCTGCCCAGATTAGAAACATCCTAGCGCCTAGGTCACTGAGGTCCTAGCTCAACAGTTAAGGTGCCTGGCTGAGTGTGGTAGGACATGCCGTAAACCTCAGCACTCTGGATTGCTGTAAATCCAAAGCCAACCTGATGGACAGATGGAGTTCCAGGACAGCCAGGGCTACCTAATAAGATCCTGTCTCAAAACAAGCAAACAAAATGATGACAACAGTGACAAAGTGAGAAGAGAAGAGGACAGGGGCAGAGGAAGACGGTCACATGACCTCACCTTCCTTGAGCCATGCGCAGGTGTGCGTACACACAGAAAGAGCCATGGGCTGGATTAGAGTAGCTCCGGGAGAGTATCTACCTAGCATGGTCAAGGCTTTGGGTTGTATCCCCAGCACCACAAAACGTGACCAGTAGCTGGGCGGTGGTGACGCACACCTTTTTTTGTTTTTTGTTTTGTTTTGTTTTGTTTTGTTTTTCCTAGACAGGGTTTCTCTGTGTAGCCCTGGCTGTCCTGGAACTCACTCTGTAGACCAGGCTGGCCTCGAACTCAGAAATCCGCCTGCCATTGCCTTCTTGAGTGCTGGGATTACAGGCCACTACCATCTGGCTGACACATACCTTTAATCCCAGCACTTGGGAGACAGGTGGATCTCAGAGAGTTCAAGGCCAGCCAGGACTACTTAGTTCCAGAACAGCCAGAGCTGCATAGTGAGACCTTGTCTCTGGAAAAATAAAATAAACCTTGAGCTTCAGATGCTCTCCATGGATCGTTTGACGTTTGTTAAGGAAACGTAAACTATGTAGCTAGACTTCCAACGTCTAAGCATTCTGTTCCTAAGAATGGCCGTCTCTTCTCCCTCTCATTTCCTCTTTAATCCCACGCTTATGTAAGCTACAGGAACATCAGGACTCAGCAAAACAGAAGCATCAACTTGTGGTGAAGGAAGATAGGACAGCTACGTTCATAGTGCCACTCCCTGGCCTGCGAGACACTGTCACTGCTAAAGCCTTCTGGACCAGCCCTGAGACTCTGGAATTCAGAGACTCCCTGCCTCTGCCTCCAGAGTGCTAAATTACAATCTCGGAGCCCCATTCTTAGATACAAGGAAGGGTCTGTTAAAGTCAGAAAAGTGTAAGGATGCTAGTGGCTAGAACACAAACTGAGAAAGTCATTATTCACCTTGGTTCTTATAAGCAAATGTGAATTTATGTCAGGTCCTCCATGTGCTTCACACTGGCCTTGAAACCGGTCTGATTTGTTGTTGTTGTTGTTATTGTTGTGTTTTGTTTGAAACAGGGTCTCTAGCCCAGGCTGCTCTTAAACTCCCTGGTTTCTGGGATGACCTCGAACTTCTGATCCCCCTGCCTCTACCTGTCCCATGCTGGGATTACAGGCAGTCACTACAGTGTAGTGAGTCTATGGTGTAGACTATGGGGACCTGAAGTCCCTAGGGGTAACTTCAGACGAGATAGAATGTCCCCGCTCACACTATGAGAAGCCTCACCTGTTAAAGAGGAAAGAGAGGATGTTGTCTTTCTTGTTTTGTTACCCTGGTGGATCAGAACACAATAAGAAGGAAGTTTCACTGTGAAAGATCACAGAATATTCAGTCCAATGCGAAGAGCTTAGTTGAAATGGGTTGTATAAACCAGGATTGGTGTCCCGTATCTGTAATCCCACTACTCGAGAGCCTGAGATGGGACTGCCTAGGGTTCAAGACCAGCCAGGACTACAGAGTGAGAGAGCCTGCCCTCAAAATTCTAAAATAGGGGACCGGAGAGATAGCTCAGTGGTTAGAGCACGGACTGCTCTTCCGGAGGTCCTGAGTTCAAATCCCAGCAACCACATGGTGGCTCACAACCATCTGTAATGGGATCTGATGCCCACTTCTGGTGCATCTGAAGACACCTACAGTGTACTCACGTACATTAAATAAATAAATCTTTTTATTTAAAAATTCTAAAGTAAATAATGTACGAAATGCTGGTTGCAATTGAATAATGGTATTTTAGCTTGGCAGTTCTTTTTCTCTCTGTTTTTGAGAGAGCCCTGTCTGTCTTGAAGGGCTCTATGTTGATCCGGCTAGCCTCAAACTCACTGAGATCCACCTGCTTCTACTCGCAAGCTCTGGACAAAAAGTACACACAAACACACTTGACTGGCAGTTCTTAGTCTTCAAAAGGAATCGTGTGTTGTCTGGAGAGATGGCTGGGCTGGTCAAGTGTCCGCTACATTAGCATAAGGAACTGGCTTTCGATACCCAGCACCCACCTAAACAGTCAGCCTTGCAGGAGCACACCTTCAGCTCCATCACCCTGGAAGCAAAGGCAGGCAAATCTCTTGTGAGTCGGAGGCCAGTATGGTCTACATGTTGAGCTTCAGGCCAGTGAGGGCTGCACAGAGAGACTATGTCTGAAAACGTCAGGGGAAGTTCTACCGAGGAAGACACAGGACACCAGCCTCTTGCAGCACTTGTGCTATGAATTGGACCTAGAGCCTCTTGAATGCCAGGCAACTGCTCTACCCATAAGCTACAACCCTAGTCCATATGTTGATTTTTAAGAAGCTGTTTTGGGGGCTTAGAGAGGTGGCTCAGTGGTTAGAGCACTGGCTGCTTGCTCTTCCAGAGGTCCTGAGTTCAATTCCCAGCAACCACATGGTGGCTCACAACAACTATCTGTAATGGGATCTGATGCCCCCTCTTCTGGTGTCTGAAGACAGCAACAGTGTACTCATATAAATGAAATAAATAGATCTTTCTTTTTTTTTTTCCAAGACAGGGTTTCTCTGTATAGCTCTGGCTGTCTCTGTTTTTTTAAAGATTTATTTATTATTATATGTAAGTACACTGTAGCTGTCTTCATATACCCCAGAAGAGGGCTGGGATTTGAACTCAGGACCTTCGGAAGAGCAGTCAGCATTCTTAACCACTGAGCCATCTCTCCAGCCCATCTTCTAAGTTTTTGTCTTAATCATGGAATTACTCAGAGCAGGGATCACTTCCCCATTCTCTGAGACTCTATAATGAATTCAGTCTGGTCTGACCCTTCAGAAAGCCCCCTGGAGGGTGGGCCCTGTGTGGGGGTGGGGCGTGGGGATGAGGAGCCTGGACTCACCATCCTCTGTATTCCAGGAAACCACTCGGTAAGGGACAGCCACGTCTCTCCAGGCCACAGCTCAGCAGCTTGGCAGCTTCGTTCATCGGTCCCGCCCTGGGACAGTCCAAGCCGTGACCCAGCCCAACCTCAGAGCAGCCTGCCTGCGGGAGTCCTGCACTTCCCTCCCCTGTGGGAGAAGCAGCACCTTTTCCCCTGGCGAATCACAGCCCCTGCTCTTTCCAGAAAGGAAGAGAACGCAAATGTCGGCTTACCTATGTGGCAGTATTTTCACTAGCACTTCGTGCACGCCCCTACTGGGCAAAGACCTCCACAGACCCAAACTTTATTCTTGTACATTTTAATCAGTTCTTCCTGCAGACTCTGGAGTCAGTGCTCTGATCTCTCTCTTTTTATAAATAATATATATTATGTATATGAATTGTGTATCTACGGTATGTCTGTCCAGAGACATATCTACACACTAAAGGGCAGACGGATGATTTGTTGAAAATCACCAGGTACTGGACTTTGTTACAAAGCCACCCCAATGACTGCTTTGGCATGAGCAGATGGAAAGGATATTTTATATTATGTAAGACTGAGGTTCTAAATCCTCTTTATAGAAACGGTTGCAGGCACTGTTCTTTATAACCAAAGAACTTCCAGGAGACTGATCGTCTTTGCTGTCCACTCTTGTTGTGTGAGTGTGTAATCTCACTCCAGTCTGGTGCCACACTTCCCCTGGCTACTGAGTCACGTGCTTTCCCAGTCCCTGTACCCTTTTCTAAGCACACTGAGAAATCGCACAGCTATAACCTTCAGTTTTCCACCAAGTTCCTACTGACTTGATATCGACCAGTGACACGGCCTGGCGGGGCTCCTGCTCCGCCCTAGCATCCTGTCCACCTATCCAAGCAGGCGGAGTGCACAGGGCAGTGTTACAGCTAGCCACGCAGCGCTGTACCAAGAGTCTTCATTCAAGGCTTCTTTACCGATCTGTTCCAGATCGCTAGATTCTCGTGTGGTGTGGGTTTGCCATTTTGCTCAACTCTGGAAAATGCTGAAGAGAAGGACTGAGCTATCCAGTTTGTAGGTTTGCACGTCACCTTGTTTGAGGGGGATTCAACATCGAACCGCTCCGTTGTCTTTTTTTTTCTTTTTTTGTTTTCAAAGTATCCTGCAAGGAGAGACATTGTAGGATCATGTGTGGAAAATTTACAAATATATTTTATGTGCTTACTCTGTAGATGCCTGTGCAATGGACAGCTACACGTGTGTTGTGAGGAAGTGAGAGCATGTGTGCAGCCTGCTGTACTTTTTTTTTTAAGTTCTTAGCATTGGTGAGGGAGATCCGGGAGATTCTATTGACAAGCTGCTGTTTTATGTGTATAGTGAGCTGACGGTAGTATTTTACTATCATCTGTTTAAAACAAAAACTGTAATTTATATTCCCTTTCAACTTTATTGTATTTAATTGGTACAGATTTGTGTGTGTTTTAGAATACAAACTGTCTAATTCAGAGTTCAAAGTGTTGATGTCTGTTCTTAATAACGCTACCATGGGGTGGGGTCAGACTCGGTGGCTAAACTGTTGCCTGTGCAAGAACAAGGACCTGAGTTCAATTCCCAGAGCCCATATTTGATAAAAGAAAAAGAAGAAAGCCTAACATGGTGGTGGATGTAGAGAGGTGGATCTTTAGTCTAATCAGTGAATCCCAGACCAGTGAGAAAATCTGTCTCCAAAAGCAAGGTGAACAATGTCTGAGGAATGGCACGCCATTGTCCTGTAGGCTATGCACACACGGCCATTAGGTTCAGGTCCAGTTCACTGTCTTTGTGTGCATATACTCAGTTATACTGTGAGGAAGCCCGCTGACACTTATTGATTTATTGAGGGTTTCGTGTCAACCAGGCACTGCCCTGGATACATTTGACATTTACTTTGATCTCATCTGATAGCACAGGCACCGTGACCCTCAGACTTTACTAAGTGTTGGTTAATGGAGAGCCAGAGCAGAGGGCTTGGTGATGGTGTCTCAGCAAAGCTGAGTTTCAGTCCACATATCTGGCTGGTCTCTTCCCTCTGTCTCCTGCCGGGTAGCATGATCTGGAAGGGCCATACTTGCCGAAGGCAATTACAGAACACAGCAGTTTGTTGTTGCTGGAAATAATAAAAATTTTGCT
The DNA here is from genome assembly GCF_947179515.1 of Apodemus sylvaticus. Lineage (NCBI taxonomy): Eukaryota > Metazoa > Chordata > Mammalia > Rodentia > Muridae > Apodemus > Apodemus sylvaticus. Next base: position 20,177,187 of record NC_067485.1, read on the forward strand.
AGTGCCAGCAAGGCAGTGTCGATCCCCGGACCTCACGCTGGGCCATCAATGGACCAACGAACTCTCTGCCCACATGATCTGCCGGCTTACCCACCTTCCAGCCCCCACTCAGCCAACTCTCTGGCTGGGGGAGTGGGGGAAGGGGGGGAGGTCCCATAAGTTCATCTTGCTTCCATACAATGCCCACACATCCCACAGTCTGCCATCTCAATTACTCAGTAGAAGCATGACTCTTAATGTTGAATTAGTTAGCCAATTAGACTTATGAATATTTAAAATCACAATTTACAAGATGCCAGTACAGTAATTTCAGAGCCAATTGATAATGATAAAAGCCTTATCCCAATATTTCTAACCTTATAAAAATTTAGCTGTTTGTGGCTAGTAAATGCCACATAAGTCTACATCCAAAGCCATCTTGGTTCCTCTCCCTTCTCCTCCTGCAACCTCTGTCCCCCTAATTCCTAGCCCCGCAGACTGGCTGTCTTTTTTATTACTTCCAGCAACAGTGTGTGGTGTGATAATGACAGGTTGCTGATGTCACAGCAAGCCAGGGGCCTCCTGGGACAGTGAATTGTCCCCAAGCAAACCTTGGACCTGTGGACCAGTGCTGAAGAAGATGCCCTTGCAGACTCTTTGTAGGAAAACAGCTTTTTTAAAGTTTCTAGGAAAGGGAACCCAGCAACAAATGCCTTATGTGGACTTCTAGAAGCAAATAGACCAAGGGAATGGGAAACTCTCTTAAATTGTATACGCTAGACTGAAGAAAGAAGGCAGCTATGTGATCCCTAGTCAGGGAAAGAGTCAAAACTTAGAGCCCGGGAACTCCAGGAGTTGTTATCTCAGGAGCCGGGGTGCAGGTAGAAAAGCCTGCCAGTATACCAAGCAATAATTACTTTTTAAAAAAATATTTTATTTATTATTATATCTGTACACTGTAGCTATCTTCAGATGCACTAGAAGAGGGCATCAGATCTCATTACAGATGGTTGTGAGCCACCATGTGGTTGCTGGGATTTGAACTCAGGATCAGTTAGAGCTCTTAACTGCTGAGTCATCTCTCCAGCCCGCAATGATTACTTTTAAAAGACACTAAGCCTCAGAACAACACTAGGAAGATGACTAATCATCTCTTTATGTGATTAAACTTTATTTAAAAAGTAAAGCTAGCTGGGTAGTGGTGGCACACACCTGTAATCCCAGCACTTGGGAGGCAGAGGCAGATGGGTTTCTGAGTTCGAGGCCAGCCCAATCTACAGAGGGAGTTCTAGGACAGCCAGGGCTACACAAAGAAACCCTGTCTCAGAAACCACCCCCAAACAAACAAACAAAAAACAAGTAAAGCTTTCTGGTCATTATACGACCCAAAAGGTCTTGAAAGAAGATGTGATTGAGCAAGAATTCTTACTGCCTTTTGGCATAAATGCCAACAAGAGTATGATTCTGGCACACAATTGGATAAGAAACTTTTTTGATTTTTCAGCCCAAACTTCCTATAGTATCAGTGACACACATCTTTCTCTAACATACAGCTCATCCCCAGATTAAGATCCAAGAAGAAGGAGCTAGAACACTCATAGTGACACATGAATATAATCCTGGCACTTGGGAAGCAGAGGCAGGAGGATCACAGCAACTTCAGAGTCACCCAGGACTGCATAGTAAGACCACGTCTCAAAAAACCAAACCAAACACTGAATCTGCAATATACACAGTTCATATCAAGTTTTTTGTTCCGGCAGCAAGGGCATTTTCAGGTCCAATTCACTGTCTTTGTGTGCATATACACAGCTATACTGTGAGGAAGCCTGCTGACATTTATTGATTTATTGAGGGTTTCTTGTCAACCAGGCACTGCCCTGGATACATTTGACATTTACTTTGATCTCATCTGATAGCACAGGCACCGTGACCCTCAGACTTTACTAAGTGTCCAAAGCTTACCCTTCCCTCTTGCCCCTGGGGAGACAAATCCATAAGGAGTCAGGAAAAAGCAGGGGGCCAGATCTGCCCTTTCATAGAGCCTGGGTCTGAGTGCAAACAAAGCCAAAGACTACATTGAACCTGCTTGTCATTGTCTCTGATCCCCTGAGAGGAGGGAAAGGGGAATGCATCTTTGAGATCCAACTGTTTCCACATGTGTACAGAGATGATCTAATTTCTTCACACACATGCAGACACATGCATGCACACACACCCACAGGCCTGATCTAACTTCTTCACACACATGCACGCACACTCTCAGATCTGAGACATTCAACCACCACAGTGTGTTCTTGGAAAAAACAATTCTTTCCCACCTAGAGGCTCATTGGGTGTTTGTTTCCTTGCAGACTGTCCTCATGTAGAAGACTGTAGGTTCCAGACGCCAGGCTGTACCTCGGTCCTTATAACCGGAACCTGCAGGCAACAGCGGCCATCTTGGAGGAGTTCTCATGCTGAGAACGGAACTCTGAAATCCTTCACAGGCCCTGTTCATGGAGATGTTGGGGTACTAAATACTAGGACAACTGTAGTGTATATAGAATATTGTATTGGTGCAAAAAAAAATGACAGCTGTCATCTTAAAGGGAATAAGGGACAGTCTATTCTGGAGCCATTTGAGTGACCATGGCCTAGGAATACAGAGGTAGGTTACCCCAAATTGCATGTTCCAGCATGAAAGTCATTTTGTGAAGTTTTACAGAACAAAGACAGTCATAAATCAGGGTAAGTTTAAAATACTTTGGTGAGTGTATTAAAGAGTCAGGTACAGGGCTGGGGAGATAGCTCAGAGGTTAAGAGCACTGACTGCTCTTCCAGAGGTCCTGAGTTCTATTCCCAGAAACCACATGGTGGCTCACAACCATCCGTAATGGGATCTGATGCCCTCTCCTGGTGTGTCTGAAGACAGCTTACAGTAATAAATAAATAAATAATTTTTTTTTTAAAGAGTCAGGTACAGCAAGAGGGGAGAGCTTTTCTGTAGATTCAAGGTGCTCTCTGATGACATTCTTGGCTTCTGGGATGGTAGAAGCCATCTGTTAATAGATTTCTAAAAAGTTATCTGTTAGTCATGGGATGCTGGTTCAGACTCAGAGGTGGGCAAGGAATGCCTATTCCAGAGGGCTATCACTAGCCCAAGATAAGGTGACTAGCCTTTGGACTCGTCTTAGGAATGTTGATAACTGCAACATTCCTAAAATTCTGATCAGTCATCCAGTCTCTGTAGACACAGCTTCTTTAGGAATTCTCACCTATACTTGTAAGAAGTAAAGGTTAAAAAAGGTGAGTTCGGAAAGAGTTTCTGAGAAACGATATAAGTGCCTTGGCTATTAAAAACTCGGTTTGGTATTAGACAGAGCTCAGGGAGTCTTGTGGAAGAGTTGTGGGTAAGGATTGAGGGACCTGGAGGGGATAAAGATTCCACAAGCAGAACAGAGTCATCTAACCTGGACCCTTGGGGGCTCCCAGAGACTGAACCACCAACCAAAGAGCATACATGGGCTGGGCCTAGGCCTAATACACACACACACACACACACACACACACACACTCACACACAGCAGATGTACAGCTTGGTCTTCTTGTGGGTCCCCCAACTGGAACAGGGTTTGCCCCTCACTCTGGCCTGCTTGTGGATGCTTCTTCTCCGAACTGGGCTGCCTTGTGTGCCCTTGGTGGGAGAGATGTGCCTAGTCCTGCAGTGACATGAGGTGCCAGGGAAGGCTTCCCCCTTCTTGGAGGAGAAGAGGAGGGGGATGGAAAGAGGAGCTGGAGGGGGGAGGGAGGCTGAGAGGAAAGGGAAGGGCTGTGATGAGGATGTAAAGTGAATTTTTAAGAAGTTGGCTTTGGAGCCAGGCAGTGGCAGCACATGCCTTCAATCCCAGCACTTGGGAGGCAGAGGCAGGCAGATCTCTGAGTTTGAGGCCAGCCTGGTCTACAGAGTGAGTTCCAGGACAGCCAGGGCTATACAGAGAAACCCTGTCTCAGGAAAAAAAAAGTTGGGTTTGGTTCATCATATTAACCAACTGAACTCACAGTACTCCTAATGTGTACTAATGGCTTGAATTATTTAGATATGTGTTCGTTTTGTTTTTTTTGTTTTGTTTTGTTTTGTTTTTGACACGGGATCTCTCTGTAGTCCTGGATGTCCTGGAACACACAGATCCTCCTACATCGTCGCCCCTGGGATTAAAGATTTGATTTGGGGTTTTTTTTTTGGGGGGGGGGTGTTTCGAGAGGTAGAAAGAGTGCTATGAGCTTGGGATACATATGAGCCTTGAGGAACTAGAGCTACAGAGTGACACATTGTTTCAAGTAAGGAGGGAAGAGCCAGCTCTGGTGGCAACACCTTTCTTCTCAGCACTCAGGCAGAGGCAGGCTGATCTCTGAGTTTGAGGCCAGCCTGGTCTACTGAGCAAGTTCCAGAACAGCTAGGGTGGGCTACATAGAGAAACCCTGTCTCAAGGCAGGCAGTGGGTGGGGTGGGGAGAGCGAGGGGGGATTATGTTTCTGTTGTCCTAGTCTAGAAGGAAGTTTGAGGTTCGGCAGATATAATTTCCTGGGGGTTTTTTTGTTTGCTTTTTGTGTGTGTGTGTGTGTCGGGGGGTCTTCTTGTTGTTTTTCAAGACAGGTTTCTCTGTGTAGCCCTGGCTGTTCCAGAACATGCCCTGTATAGCAAGCCCTGTATACCAAGCTGGCCTCAAATGCAGAGATCCATCTGCCTCTGCCTCTGCCTCCCAAGTGCTTGTATTAAAGGGGTGTGCCGCCACTGCCTGCCCCATTTCCTGGATTTACCATCATTGTTTTAAGTAAGCAAATAAAGCTACTGATTGGTTAAACTAACCTCATTATGCAGATAATTTATGCAGCCTGTGGTTAACCGCAAATAAGACAAACCTGCTTAGTTAACATCAGAGTTAGAATATTGAGCTCCAACAACTGCCAGATGGAGAGAAACTGCCCAGTAATGAGGGTGTGAAAGCTAACTCCCCTACCACTTGCTCTGAGGGCTGCCTTGATAGGCTATGTCAATTTACCCATGTTTTCCGCTAGTCCTTGTGTGTGCTGTGTTATAAACATTTGTAACGGATGTAGTACATCAGTGAATGATCCTTAGGTTATTGGCTCAATGTAACAACATCATTTTACACTACCTATTTTGTGTTTGAAAGAGGGTTTCATGTATCCTAGGCTGACTCCAAACTCACTGTGTAGCCAAGGATGGTCTTGAACTTCTCTGATCCTCCTGCCTCCATGCTCCAAGTGCTGGAATTATGGGCATGTACCACCACCTCCAGTATTTCAGGTGCTGGAGGTCAAACCCAGGACATCGTACAGACTGCAAAAGCTTGCTTCTTGACCCAACCTCATCTCACACAGATTTTACAGATCTAGACTTCAGAGGTCTGTAAGTCTAAGAAGTTCTGTGTCCATACCTCACGGTTATGGTTTTCTGAAGGAATGTGGGAGGAAAAGGATCTACTTTTAGGATGGCCCACCCACACAGCTGGCAAGCTGTGTTCCCCATCATGCAGATAGACCTCTGCATAGTGCTTCGGTGCCCTCACCCCACAGAGGTGGTTTCCCTACAGTGAGTGAGTAACTTAAGAGAGCACACAGGAGTCTAGGATGTCTTTTGTGACCTTATGCTAGAAGGTACATGTGGTGGTTTGTATATGCTTGGTCCAGGGAGTGGCACTATTAGGAGGCCTTGTTAGAGTGGGTGTTATGTCACTGTGGGTGTGGGCTTTTAAGACCCTCATCCTAGCTGCCTGGAAGCCAGTATTCTGCTAGCAGCCTTCAGATAAAGATGTAGAACTCTCAGCTCTGCCTGCACCATGCCTGCCTGGATGCTGCCATGCTCCTGCCTTGATGATAATGGACTGAACCTCTGAACCTGTAAGCCAGCCCTGATTAAATGTTGTCCTTTATAAGACTTGCCTTGGTCATGGTGTCTGTTCACAGCAGTAAAACCCTAACTAAGAAGTTGGTACCAGGGACTGGGGTATTGCTGTAATAGGCCTGGCCATGCTTTTGTTTGGAAGAATGTGGATTTTGGGACTTTGGATTTGGAAAGCTGTGGCATGATTTAAATGGGGCTTAATGGGCCATCCAATTAGGATTATGGAAGACTTTGTCACTAAGAGTGGCTTTGTTACTAAGTGTGGACTTGGCCCAAGAGGTTTCAGTGAAGAATTTCCATACGTGGTCTAGAGACTGGTTTTGTGGTATTTTGGTGAAGAATGTGGTGGCTACTTTTTTGGGGGGGAGTTGGTTGGGTTTTTTTTGTTTGTTTGTTTTTTGTTTGTTTGTTTTGAGACAGGGTTTCTCTGTGTAGCAGCTACTTTTGCCCTTGTCTGAAAAGTCTTTCTGAGGGTAAGGTGAAGAGACTCAGATTAATTGCATTGACAAAGGAAGTCTCAGAAACGCCCATCATAGACTTTGTTCTCTGCTTAAGTCTCATGAAGAGCATTTTAAACAAGCATAGCAAGCTGAGAAAGGAAAAATATAAAATATATGGTTCCAGTATTAAAGGGGCACCAGGAAATGAAATGGAACCCAATCCTGTGCTCTAGGAGATAGCAGATTAAGGGATGGGACTTTGGGGCAAGATCCTACCCAGCTAAATCTAGGTCAAGGCATGGTGGTACACACCATTAATCCCATGAGACTGCATGCAGATCTCTGAGTTCAAAGTCAGTCTACAGAGCACGTTCAGGACAGCTAAGCTTAAGCTGTATATTGGAGCCAGTATATTGGAGATGCTAGTACCATGGGATGATCACCAAGAACAGCAGCAGCAGTGGAGTGGATCAACCTGAGCTTAGAGTGCTACAGAGGGCAGAGCTGGAGAAGTGAAGGAGTTGGAAAACAGAAAGCCAGTGATACTGTAGTAGAACAAGGGGGGCAAGTTCCAGTCCCAGCCAGCAGCAGAACTTGGTGGGTTTGGTTATTTGGTCTGGCTTTAGAGTGGAGAGGAGAGGGAGACTACTGGGACAATTGATGCTAATTAGCTGGAGCTAAGAAATTAGTGGTGATCAAGAAAGACCATTGAGGTGAAATCTTCTGGGAAGTGTTTTCTGAGAGCACAAAGAAGCTGTATTCCAGAGATAGTTGAGGTTGTGCCTTGTACTGCAGCTGTACTTGGTAATGTGTAAAAGTCACCCAGGTGTCCCGGTTTTGAAGGCATGAAGGTGTCAAGGGGTCATGAAGAGTAGCTGAGGCCTGGCACTGTGAGAGGCCATGGAAGGCCGTTGGTGAAGGTGCAGCCTCAGTTGCAGTTAATGACCCTGAACTGAAGGGGTCATGAAAAGGAGTCGAGGCTTGGTGAAGAGAGCCTATGAGAGGCTACTGATGAAGCCTTGTTGCAGTGGAAGACCCCAGTATGTTGGAGATGCTAGTACCATGGGATGATCACCAAGAACAGCAGCAGCAGTGGAGTGGATCAACCTGAGCTTAGAGTGCTACAGAGGGCAGAGCTGGAGAAGTGATACCAACCCTTTGGAAGAGCCCAGAAGATCATGTGTGGATCCCAGACATTGAAACAAGAAGCTGTAACATTGAAGTTGCCTTGGAGGCCCCAAGATGTTTGAGACACCAGAGCCGTAGGCTATCTGCTGAGGAAAAATGCTAACAGGGAGTGGAAATAGCCCAGGAGAAAGAAGTTTGTTGCAGAAAACAAAGATGAAAAGAGAGTTGAGATCTGAAGACCCCTTTGCCATCAGACATGGAGATGCAGAGTTTGGAGTTTGGCCAGCTGGTTTCCAGTCTTGCTTTGAGGATTACAGTTAAGTGTTTGGATGAATCTCAGAAGAGACCTCGAACTTTGGACTTTTAACATTTTTGAGACTGCTAGAGACTGTGCGGACTTTAGGAAGTTGGACTAAATGTATTTTTGCATTATGCTATGTTTAAGTATGGCCCCTATAGACTCATGTATTTGAACAAGCCTGTGGGGGGCCATGGAGTGGAATGTGATGGTTTGTATATACTTGGCCCAGGGAGTGCAATATTAAGAGGTGTGGCCTTGTTGGAGTAGGTGTGTCACTGTTGGCATGGGCTCTAAGACTCTCATCCTGAGTCAATATTCTGCTAGCAGCCTTCAGAAGAACTCTTAGAAACTCCTGTACTATGCCTGCCTGGATACTACTATGTTTCTGCCTTGATGACAATGGACCAAACCTCTGAACCTGTAAGCCCCATTAAATATTGTCCTTATAAGAGTTGCCTTGGTCATGGTCTGTTCATAGCAGTAAAACCCTAACTAAGACAGCACATGCCTAAGATAGTCCTGATTAAAAATAAGATTCTTAGGTCTGTCTCTGCTGATGGGGAAGACAAGGGGACTCTTCCTTTTTTTTTTTTTTTTTTTTTGAGACAGGGTTTCTCTGTATAGCCCTGGCTGTCTTGGAACTCACTCTGTAGACCAGGCTGACCTCAAACTCAGAAATCCACCTGCCTCTGCCTCCCAAGTGCTGGGATTAAAGGTGTGCACCACCACCGCCTGGCTGAACTCTTCCTTTTGAAGACTGTGAAAAACTTGTAGACATTTTCAAGCCACCATCTGCAACACTCAGAGCTGTCCTCTGGCATGTGCATAGAAACACACATACACACATACACAAACACACAGGGATAGAGAAACAGACAAAGAGACAGAGTAGAGAGAGACAGAAAGACACACAGAGAAAGAGAGACAGAGACAGAGAAAGGCCGAGAGCCAGAGAGGCCTAAAACAGCACAATTTCTAGCCAAGGGCTCACTGGGTAAGATCTGCTGATAAAATCTCCCGGAAGTGGAAATTCCTGGAGGCTAGAGGTGCCCCAGGTTCAACAGGGAGTAGTGGTAGCCTGAAGTGGACTGTCTGGTGTGACCTTCTTTTGTCCTGTTAGCAACAGGGCTTATACACCCCACCACCACCACCACCACCACCACCTCTTACCCCAACCTCCGGATCAAACATTTCCATCTCTCGATGAATAAAGCCCAATCAGCGCATCTTTTACGTAGAGGGAAAGTGATGAGACCCATCCATAGGCACGGGGCTGGTCTCCGAGAACTCCGTCACTCCTTTGACCCTGTCAAGTCTGCGATTCCTTTAATACCTCCTTTATCTCCCTACTAACCTTTCAGAGAAATAAAAGCTGTGACACTCCACTTAGGAGGACGCTTTTCTTTATTTATGACAGGCAAGAGAGTGCTCTGTAGACAGCCGGCATCAGTTACAACACTTCCTGATCAATCATCTTGAAGAAGCACTGGGTGCTTTATCTGGGCTAAAGGAAAAGATGCAGCACAAGTCTAGAGCCAAATAGTTCTTCATATATAGGAAGACATTAGCCTATGTCTCCACCTCCACCTCCCATCCAGCCTGTTGGGCTCCCTTCCCCCCTCCCCCGGCTTTGTTAATGCACAGTATTCTGATGTCACAATAACACTCCCTGGGCTGCTGAATTGAGTCAATAAACACAACTGGTCTCTGTCAATATCAACAACCATCCCCAGGGGTGAGTCTGTCCAGCCATGGCTTGGGAATGGTTTTCAATTGGTGTTTTCAGTATCCGACTAGATGGACTACCGTGGGTTCCAAAGCAGCACAAGTTTCCCAACCTCCTTTGGAATCAAACGGGTTGTGGGGAGGAGACATGGACAGCCTGGCATATCCTGCCTAGCTAGAGTCCCAGGAGACGGGTGGGCTCAAACTGAGAGGAGGGCTAACAGAACCTCAAGCAAATTAACACAAGTAATCTAAAAAACAATCTTATTTTGGGAACATATATTATTTGAAAAGTCATTTCCTTTAAAGTGTTACCAAACCTGGAGTAGATGGGGCATTGATACCTCTCCAGGTAATTTTCAATAAGAATGAAACAGTGTGTCTGTCTCTAGGGAACATTCTCACACTTGACATTCATTCTGGCATGGTCTTGGGATACTAGGTCATAGGTAACATTCATATTTGCTCAGAGTCAACATGGTGCCACATCTCTGTACTCCAGCCCATAATCCTAGCTCTGTGAAGAGAGACACATGGGAGGGAGCCACTGGCCAGCTAGGATTTCTGAATCAAAGAGTCCATACTCTGTGAAGAATCCCTGTCTCAAGAAATAAGGTAGGAAGCCCTAGAGGAGGGGAACTTTCGCACACATGCAGACACACATACCAACAAGCACACACAGCATGAGGGCCAGTGGGATGGCTCAGTGGGCAGAAGTTATTCCTGCCAAGTCTGACAACCTGAGTTTGATCATTAGGACTGCCATGGTGGAGAGAACTGATGCCACAAGTTGACCTCTGACTTTTATACATGGTCTAAGGTGCATCATAACACACACACACACACACAATTTAAAATGTGGTATTCTTGGAACATGGGCAGGAGACTAAGGGATGATCTAATAAGGACTGGAAAAAACAGCTAATAATAGCCAGCTCTGTCCACATTCGTTTGGCCTGAGTTGTCCTTTCTTTGAAAGATGGAGGCAGACTTCTCAAGATTCTGATCCCATTCAGGGAACTTTTTTCCTGGATTCGACCTCTTAGGAAGGAATGGATGAAGGGAAGAAAGAGTGAAAGGCAGAAAAGAGGAGAGAGATCTCCAGGAGCCATGCCCATAAGGAGGCCAAAGGACAAGGGAAACAGTACATAAGAGAAACATTCTAGAGGCTTAACAGACAGATCTCCTGGAGCTGGCAAGGTGGCTCATTTGGTAGAGCACCTGCCTCATAAACCCGAAGACCAGAGTTCAATCCCCAGACTCAATAGAAAGAAGAAAGAAAAGAAAACTAAAAAGAGCCACGGAAACAAGGATCCCTGGGGCTTGATGAGCCACAGCTCAGGGAGAGATTCTGTCTCCAAACCAAGGTTGGGGGGCTTGACAGATGGTTCCATTGCAAAGAACACTGGCTGATATTGAAGAGGATCCTGTTTCAGTGTCCAGTACTCACAGGGTAGCTTACAAACACCTCTAGTCCAGTTCTATGGATGCAGTGTGCAGTGTACTCTGACCTTTTTTTTTTTTTTTTTCGGGACAGGGTTTCTCTGTGTAGCCCTGGCTGTCCTGGAACTCACTCTGTAGACCAGGCTAGCCTCGAACTCAGAAATCCTCCTGCCTCTGCCTCCCAAGTTCTGGGATTAAAGGCGTGTACCTACCACCACTCCTCTGACTTTTGTGGACACGCATGCAGGACGCATGTGGTACATGTACAAACATGTGGGGAAAGCATTCATATGCATAAAAACAAAACACGTAGAGCTAAAATATTTACAGAACAGAACAGTAGCTTCAATAACAAAAAGGTTGACTGTCTCCTTAGCACCTGCTATGGGGGCTAACCATTGTCTGTGACTCCAGGTGCGGGGGTCTGGTGCCCTTTTCTAGCCTTTGTGGACACGAGGTATGCATGTGGTACACAGATATAAATGCAGACAAACGCTCGTATAATATGAAATAAAATAAAAGTCATTGTTTGAAAGACAGGGTTTCTCTATGTAGCCCTAGCTGTCTTGAAAAAATAAATATTAGATCATCTTTTAAAATTATAAAAATAGAGAATATGCACACAAAAATTCACATATCTCTACAAGGAATTTATGTGTTTACGTATTTAATCAACGTAAATGTTATCAGTATGACCCTTTGCCATGAACAGAAGGACCTAGGCTTTCATTGTGTTTCTACATGTACAACACATGGCTGGGACATAGAAAATATTGGCAGACTGCTCCACTGAAAGTCTATATTGCACCAACCTTATTTGTAAGTGTCTCAGATGGATTAAACCTGAAGTCCTGTGCCTGCTAGGACATAGTTTGCAGAGTACTGAACATATATTTCTATCTCTAGAGTACAGTTCTTACTGTGGTATAATCACTCAGGAAAAGCGGTGTTGGTGTGATTACAAAACTGAAAGGGACTTTTACTGTGGGCCACTGACACAGCAATCAGTACACAGCCGGGGACATTCATGTTTAAGAGGAAAGGGTGGCAATGGGGGTGTGGCTCAGTGCTATAGCATTTGCCTTGTATGTACAAGGCCCTGCATTTGAGCGTATGAACATGTGTGTCTATGTGTGTGCACATGTGCCTGGGCATATATAGAAGAGGGATTAAAATATTAAATATTCTAACACAGTGAAAGATAATCTTAACAGCTTTAACATTGAGTCATCTTTCAAAATGCACAAGAAAATGTCTCATATAAAACTCAGGCAGCTGGGCGTGGTTGCTTACATTTATATCCCAGCGCTCGGGCTGGAGAGATGGCTCAGAGGGTAAGAGCACTGACTGCTCTTCCAGAGGTCCTGAGTTCAAATCCCAGCAACCATATGGTGGCTCACATCTGTAACGGTATCCGATGCCCTCTTCTGGTGTGTCTGTAGACAGCTACAGTGAGTATACTCATATACATAAAATAAATAAATTAAAAAAAAATAATCTCAGCACTCAGTGTGCTGAGGCAGCAGGGTTGTTGTTAGTTTTAAAAACTAGCCTGAACTACACGGTGAGTTCTAGATCATCCCTGGGAGACCTTGTCTCAGAAAAACAAATTGCCAGGTGGCAGTGGCACATGTCTTTGATCCCAGCACTCGAGAGGCAGAGGCAGAGGCAGAGGCGGAGGCGGAGGCGGAGGCAGAGGCAGAGGAGGAGGCAGGGAGGCAGGGAGGCAGGGAGGCAGGGAGGCAGGGAGGCAGGGAGGCAGGGAGGCAGGGAGGCAGGGAGGCAGGGAGGCAGAGTCAGGCTGATCTTTGAGTTCAAGGCCAGCCTGTTCTACAGAGTAAGTTCCAGGACAGTCAGGTATACACAGAGAAAACTTGTCTTGAAAACAAACAAACAAACAAACAAAAGAAAATAAACAAAGATTGCCGAAGGAAATAAGTAACTAAAACCCTTTGTATAAATCTAGATCCATCCATTCAATAAATATGTATGGGCTGGGGAGATAGGTCAGAGGGCAAAGGAGCTTCTTGCCAAGCCTAACTTTTTGAGTTCAATCCCTAAGACCTACACAGTAGACAGAAGACCTGAGTCTGGCAAGTTGTTCTCTGATTTCTACATGAGTTCCTTGCCACGTGTACACACACACACACACTAAATAAATAAGTGAACTTAAACTAAATAAATGTATAGTCAAAAGTAAATGTAAATAAAATTAAATCCTCACTTCATCTATCCAGTTTACATCTGGCACCATAGATGTAAAAGGCTGGGAAATTCGAGGTGACAATAGGAGGGTCCTTTCTTTGCAATGGATTATTTATCCATCCTTCATTATTGATGAGGCTGGTAAGTGACACCCAGTCTGTGGGAACACCGTTGCTGCGACAGTTCACTCCTTCATTTGTTTGCTCCGGCAGGCAGCTTTTGAATCTTGGTCACCAAGGAGCCGACCTGGACTGCCAAGACTGACTTATGGAGGCATAGCATCTACTTACGGTGAGTCAGGGTCCCCGTGGACTGGGCACAGTTTGGGGGTGCGTTTTTTTGTTTGTTTGTTTGTTTTCAGAATGACTAGTAGGGACTCTGTCAGAATTCATTGTTTTCCCCTCAGTCTTCCTCTCTGCTCTCTGCCATCGCTCTGGAAACCGTTCTGTATTGCTTGCAGACAGTGGAAGATTTCAACCAAAACTTGCCAGAGATACTTAATCAAAGGAGCCAGCCTCTCTGGTGTGGATCTGAGGCAGATTTGCAGTGCTTTGTGTTGTTTTTACCTTGCAGCCCGCACAGGAAGTTTGCAGAAATTTCTCCCTGTTTCATTTTAAAGTACTTCTTTAAAAAACCTTGTACTCATGTTAGCGATAGAGAAAATGAAGTGGGGAAGCCCAAACCAAGGCTTGAGAGAAGGAGCATGGCTGATTTCTGAGGAAGAGGAAGGGGACGCTCAGGACAGACCCACCTGCGGAGGAGCTGAGGGAGACACTCACCCGCAGGCAGGCAGGCAGGAAGACAAGAGTGGGGCCCACCCTGGTGACCTCCCGGTGCCTTTCTACAAACTTGCCTCCTCCTCCGCAAAGATGCGCGATCACTGCGTCTTTGTTGAAACGGTACCACTCCGCTTAGACTCTGGAGTAGGGCAGCGAACAGCGATCATACTCAGTTATTAGCGAGCACCGAGCTAAATTCAGCGATGCAGGGGTGTGCCTCAGCCGAGGGCGGTTTAACCTATAGCAGGTGCTCACGCACTTCTCCTGGGGGAACCCTTACAAGTCACTACTGATTCCCGGTGAGGGCGACATTTTATAGCCAAGCATGTGAACAAAACCTAGTTGTTTATGTTTTCCAGTATGTTTAAGGGCTGGGAAAGGTCGTGTGGTAGAGCGTCTGGTCTGCTTGGATGTTTTTACTTCTTGTTTCCTGCGCATATGTGGTGTATAGACATCTCTCCCCTTAACAGGGGCGGGGTGTTTTGCATGGCTTACTCTCAGGGGCTGTATTTGCCTTTAGTCTGCCTGAGAATACTGATCCTGCTTGCTGAATACTTGAGTGCAGGATCCCAGTTTCACCCCACTTTGCATTGGATTGGAAAGTTCTTTCTGTGGTCTGCTCCTTGATTTTGAAGAACCATGCTTTTGGTAGTGCATGATCTCCTGCTGATCTTCTAATGGACACAAAGAAGGTGAGCGTCGGTGAAGCTCCAGGGACACAAGAATGATAGTTGGTGGGATAAACTCCTCTTTAATTGGCTGTCATGTGGACATAACTGTTGTAGTCAGTCAAGGTGCCACCCACGGTCGGAGAGAACGCCCTAACTACAAACTTCATCTCAGCCCACGGCGTATTTGCTTTTGAAGAAAGAATCCATTGAAAAGAACTAATGCATGGTCAGTTTCTGTTCACTCTGTGCAAAGGGGAAACTTACCAAATAGGAAGTAAAGAGGAAAAACAACATGTGTATAGTACTGGCCTCTGGTGCACCAGTTCTTTAGCTGTGGGAGATTAATGAACAGTCAAACATCCTAAAGCCTACTTTATGATGAGATATTTTTTGTTATCTCATTATATTGACATTTTTGTAAGTGTTCTTATAAGCAAACGGGTTTATTCTTGGCCTAAATAAGGGGATATGTAGATGGGTCCTTTAATAAGGTTTCTTCCTTCCTTCCTTCCCTCCTTCCTTCCTTCCTTCTTTTCTTTCTTTCTTTCTTTCTTTTTCTTTCTTTCTTTCTTTCTTTCTTTCTTTCTTTCTTTCTTTCTTTCTTTCTTTGGAGTATGTGTTCAACAGCTTCTTAGGTGTCTCCTGTTGAAGAGCCCAAGAACTGTACGTGTATTGTAGAAAGAATATTTAAATTTTAAATTGTATTTATATATGTGTGTAACTGTGTGTATATGAACATGGGCACATGCATGCATGTGGCAGCTTAGGTGGGGAATCCAAATGTGGGACCTAGGAATTGAACTGAAGACCTCAAGTTTGGCAACAAGTGCCTTGTTCATCAATGACCAGTGTCAGGGAGTTTTTAAGCCAAGGAGCCCATTACAGTTATAATGGATTCTAGAAGTTTTCCAGAAGTAATTTTTGGAGATAATTCTATATCTGACTATTGTCTTGACTTCATAATCTCTATAAACAGTCAGGCTCCTAATTGGCCTTCTGATTTGTCCACTAGGAAGCTACTGCCATCTCTGTTGTTATAGTCTGAAAAGAGAAGCCGGTAGATTTTGTTCCAAGTTGTCAGACTTCTCAGCTAGCATTCTGGATATTCCGCATAGCTAATTCAACCCCAAGCCTGTTCCCTTCTAATGTGCCTGCTTGCTGGCTTGCCTTAACATGAGAGTTAGGGAGATAGTAATGCACGCCTTTAAGCCCAGCACTTAGGAAGCAGAGGAAGGCAGGTCTGAATTCCAGGACAGCCAGAGCTACAAAGAGAAACCCTGTCTCAAGAAACTGAGGAGGGTTGCTCAGTGGTTAAGAGCACGGACTGCTTTTCCAGGGGACCCAAGTTCAATCTCTGGCACCCACCGCAGGCGGCTCACAAGACCCTGTCATTCCAGCTCCAGGCTATCCAACACCTCTGGCCTTGGCTGGCACTTGTGCTTAGGTGCACACACCCACACTCAGATGTAAACACATAATTTAAAGTAATAAGCAAATATTTAAAGAATGATGTTGTCCCAGAGGAAGCTCTGAGCAGCTCTCGGCTGTTTCTTTTCAGAATTCCTCTTTGCACGGTGTTTTCACTTACGGTGTAGTTTACCTCCATTGTTTCCTGTGTCATAATGTAAAGGGAACTTTTTTATAATAAAG